>NW_021620534.1:2512963-2628271 GCF_004785775.1 Grammomys surdaster | reverse complement strand
TCTCTCTCTCTCTCTCTCTCTCTCTCTCTCTCTCTCTCTCTCTCTCTTTAAACTTCCTGTCTTATAATGTTTTCTTAAGTTTTAGAGTTACAGAAACCTGCAGAGAAGCCCCACATACACCACATGTAGCTCCAAACATCAGAGCCAGACATTAACAGTATATCTGTAACTAGGGAACCAGTGCTGACACTTGACTGTGGACTTCACTGAGAAACAGCAAGTTTTTCTACATCTTCATTTTGTCATTGATCCTGAATATTACCCAGGACACAATGCTCCATGCAGACATGTCTCTTGAGATTCCTCTAGATATGAGTTTCTCCTTGTTTTTGATAGCCTTAGTTTTAAAACTTGAGGCACCCTGGTCAAGTATTTTTCTAGAATATACTTTAGGTTGTCTGGTGTTTTCCCTGTGATCAGACCAGGGCTGTGGATTTTGCCTGTTTTGTTTTGTTTATACTGGGGATGATCTTGGTGGAGGTAGAGTGCCATGTTTGCTTCATTATATTGAGTACAAGTTTTCAATTCTGCTGCTACCTCTCTGTCCACCTTCATCAGATCCTCGGATCCTGAACCATACAGACCTGATAATCCAAAACCATACAGCCCAGGGATACCATCAGAAGGCTCCCACACCGCGACCATAGAGGTTAATCTACCAACACCTACTACAACAGGAACACCCAGGGTCCAAGGCCAAGCAGATGGCTAAAGGCCCCCAACAGAGCACGGTCAACTAAAGCCAAGGCAATATTACATCTTCAGAGCATAGCTACCCTACTACAACAAGCCCTGGATAGCCTAACAAAACTGAAGCACAAGAAAATGATTTAATCCAATCTTACAAAATGATAGAGGCCGTTAACAAGGAAATGAATAAACATCTTAAAGAAATACAGGAAAATGGAATCAAATAGGTTCAGGTCTTTAAAGAGGAGATAAATAAATCTCTTAAAGATATACAGGAAAATATAATTAAACTGGTGAAAAACTGTGCAAGACCTGAAAATGGAAATAGAAGCAATAAAGAAAATACAAATTGAAGGAATCCTGGAGATGGAAAACCTAGGGAAGAGAAGAAGAACAACAGATGCAAGCATCACCAACAGAATACAGGAGACAGAAGAGAGAATCTCAGGTGTAGAAGAGATGGTAGAAGAAATTGACACATCACTCAAAGAAAATGTTAAATCTAAAAACTTCCTCAAACAAAACACCCAGGGAATCTGAGATACTATGAAAAGGGTCAACTTAAGAATAATAAGAATACAAGAAGGCGAAAAGTCCCAGCTCCAAGGCCCAGAAAATATTTTCAACAAAATCATAGAAGAAAACTTTCCCAACCTAAAGAAAGAGATACCTATAAACATAGAAGACGCTTATAGAACACCAATTAAACTGAGCCAGGAAAGAACTCCACCCCCTGCCCCAGGCACAAAATAATCAAAATACAAAATCTACAGAACAAAGAATATTAAAGGTAACAAAGAAAAAGGTCAGGTAACATACAAAAGTAAACCTATCAGAATTACACCTGACCTTTCAACATAGACTTTAAAAGGTAGAAGGGCCCAGATAGATAGATATCTTACAACCTTTGACAAACCACACATGCTAACCTATACTACTATCCCAGCAAAATGCTCAATTGCCATAGATGGGAAAAAAGGATATTTCAAGACAAATCCAAATTTAAACAATATCTGTCCACATACCCTGCTCTACAGAAAATACTGAAAGGAAAACTCCAACCCAAAGAGGATAACTACACTCAAGAAAACACAGGAAGTAAGTAATTCCATACCAGCAAAAACAAGAGAAACACACACACACACACTAATACCACCACCATCAAAATAACAAAAATTAACAATCACTGGTTTTTAATATCTCTTAACACCAATTGAATCAATTCCTCAATAAAAAGCCAAAGTCTAACAGAATAGATTTTAAAACAGGATCCATCATTCTGCTGCATACAAGAAACACACCTCAGCAATAAGGATAGACATTATCTCAGAGTAAATGTCTGGAAAAAAATTTTCCAAGCAAATGAACCCAAGAGGCAAGCTGGAATAGCCATTCTAATATCTTATAAAATAGATTTTCAACCAAAATTAATCAGAAGAGACAGGGAAGGATACTTAATACTCACAAAAGGAAAAATATACCAAGATGATATCTCAATTCTGAACATGTATGCCCCAAACACAAGGATATCCGCATTTATAAAAGAAACACTGCTAAAACATAAACTGTACATCAAACCCCACATATTAATAGTGAGAGACTCCAAAACCTCACTCTCACCAATTGACAGGGCATCCAGACAAAAAGTAAACAGAGAAACAATGAAACTAATAGACATTATGAATCAAATGGACCTAATATACATCTATAAAATATTTTACCCAAACACAAAAAAATAACCTTTATCTCAGTACCTCATGGATCCTTTTCTAACATTGACCATATAGTCAGTTACAAAGCAAGCCTCAACAGATACAAGTAAATTGAAATAACACCTTGTATCTTACCAGACCACCATGAATTAAAGATGGACTTCAACAACTGAAACATCAGAAAGCCTATGTACTCATGGAAATTGATCAACTTTCTACTTAATGATCTGGAAGAAATAAAGACATTAGAGATTTTCTAGAATTCAATGAAAATGAAGGCACAGCACACCCAAATTTATGGGACACATGAAAGCATTGCTAAGAGGAAAGTTCAGAGCACTATGTGCCTCCATAAAGAATCAGAAAGTTCTCATGCTGGCCATTTAAAACTATACCTGAAACTAGAAAGAAGGAGGAGGAAGAGGAGAGGAAGAAGAGAGGAAAAAGAAGCAAGCACAATGAAGAAGAGTAGACTTCAGGAAATAATCAATTAAGGCTGAAATCAATCATTTAGAAACAAAGAAAACAATACAAAGAATTAATGAAACCAAGAGCTTGTTCTTTAAGAAATATGTAGCAGTGTGGGATGGGGAAGGGGAGAAAATTCTAGATCCCAGGGAATCAAGAAGTTCCCAGGACCTAAAGGGTATGACAATAGCCAAATTCCCAGCAAAAGGGTGATAAAAATCTGAAGAGATCACCTTCAGTATATAGGCATGGGCCCCAGTTGAGGGATGGGGCCACCCACCCATCTCAAAATCTTTAACCTTGAATTGTCCCTGTCTAAAGAAAATGCAGGGACAAAATATGGAGCAGAGACTGTAAGAAAGGCCATCCAGAGACTGCCCCACCTTGGGATTCATCCCATCTGCAAACACACAGCCCCCAAACTGATGCTAAGAAGTGCTCCCACATACGAGCCTAGTATGGGTGTCCTCTAAGAGGCTCCACCAGCATCTGACTAAGACAAATGCAGATACCCACAACCAACCATTGATCTGAGCCTGGGAACCCTAATTGAAGAGTTAGGAGAAAGACTGAAGGAGCTGAAGGGGATTGCAACCCCATAAAAAGAACAACAATATCAACTAACCAGACCACCCCCACCTAGAGCTTTCTGAGACTAAACCACCAACCAAAGAGTATACATGGATGGGTCCATGGCTCTAGCTACATATGTAGCAGAGTATTGCATTATCTGGCATCAACGGGAGGGGAAGCCCTCAGTCCTGTGGAGACTTGTTCTCCAGCATAGAGGGATCCTAGAGGGGTGAAGTGGGAGTGGGTGGATGGGTGGCTGAGCACCTTCTTAGAGGCAAAGGGGGGATGGGATGGGGAGTTTGTGGAGGGGAAACTGGAAAGGGGGGCAACATTGAGATGTAAATAAATAAAATAGCCAATTAATAAAAAAATAAAGTATAATATATAAAAAATTAACAAGACAGACAAACCCTTAGCCAAACTAACCTAAAGATAGAGAGACAGTATCCAAATAAGCAAAACAAGAAATGAAAAGGGAGACATGACAACAGACACTGAGGGAGACATAACAACAGACACTGAGGAAATTCAAAGAATCATTATATCTTACTTCAAAAGCCTATACTCCACAAAATTGGAAAATCTTAATGCACTGGACAATTTTCTAGACAGTTACCACTTGCCAAAGTTAAATCAAGATCAGATAAACTATTTCCACAGTCCTACAACCCCTAAGGTAATAAAGCAGTCACCAAAAGTCTCCCAACTAGAAAAAAATCACAGGGTCAGATGGTTTTAGTGCAGAATTTTACCAGATGATCAAAGAAGAACTAATAGTAATACTCCTCAAAATATTCCACAAAATAGAAACAGAAGGAATACTTCCAAACTCATTCTATGAAGTCATAGTCACTCTGACACCTAAACCACACAAAGACTCAACAAAGAAAGAGAATTTCAAATCGATTTCTCTTATGAACATTGACGTAAAACTACTCAATAAAATACTTGCAAACTGAATCCAGGAACACATCAAAAACATCATCCACTGTGATCAAGTAGATTTCATCCCAGGGATGCAGGGGCGGTTTAATATATGAAAAGCCATCAACGTAATTCTCCATAAAAACAAACTGAAGGAAAAAATCATATGATTATCTCATTAGATGCTGAAAAAGCATTTGACAAAATCCAACACCCATTTATGTTAAAAGTATTAGAGAGATCAAGGATATAAGGCACACATCTAAACATAATCAAAGCAATATACAGCAAACCAATAGCCAACATCAAACTGAATGGAGAGAAATTTAAAGCAATCCCACTAAAATGAGGGATAAGACTAGGCTGCCCACTCTCTCCATATCTATTCAATATAGTACGTCAATTTCTAGCCAAAGCAATAAGACAACTAAAGGAGATTAAGGGGATTCAAAATGGAAAGGAAGAAGTAAAAGTATTGCTATTTACAGATGCTATGATAATATACATAAGCACCCCCCCCAAAATCTTCTTTTTATTTATTTATTTATTTATTTTTATTTACTCACTTTGCATCCTGCTCACTGCCTCCTTCCCAGTCACCTTCTCTCACAATCTTTCCTTTCTGCTGTAGGAGTTCTCTGGTAGAATTTTTGAGATCATCATCTCATGGGCAAGCACCAATCCTCGATACTATTAATGATAGTCTGTTATGCTTGCAGACAGGAATCTAGTATGGTTGTCTTCTGAGAGGCTCCATCCAGCAGCTGTCTCAAACAGATGCAGAGAGCCATAGCCAAGCACTGGATGGAGCCTGGGGGCTTTTATGGAAGAGTTGGAGGAAGAATTGAAGCCTCTCAACAGGTAGGAACTCTACAGGAAGACCACCAGAATCAACTAACCTAAACTCTTGGGGCTCTCAGAGACTGAACCACCAACCAAAGAACATACATGGGCTGGACGTAGGTCTCCTTGGATATATGTAGCACATGTGCAGCTTGGTTTTCATGAGAGTCCTGAACAACTGGAGTGGGGGCTATCCCAAAAGCTGTTGCCTGTACGTGGAATATGTTCTACTAGCTGGGCTGCCTTATCTGGCCTCAGTGGGAGAGGATATGCCTAGCCTGCAGAGACTTGATGTGCTGGGGTGGGGGATAACCAGAGGGGGCTTGCACACTCTCAGGGAAACAGGGAAGGGGTGGGGGAAGGACTATGGGAAGGGATGTCCAGGAGGGAGGCAGTGAGTGGAATGTAAGCGAATAAACAAAAAGAACAAAGAGTACAAGCTTTCAACCAACTTTTCCTACTGACATTAACACGGGTCACCTGGCTGGAGTTCTGTTTGTAGCTTCTTGACCATGACATCATCCTTTTAGGCCTTTCACTTCTGTATTGTTTGGATAAAAATAACTCTATTCATACTCAAGGAGTAGGGACTTACACTTTATCTCCTTAAAAGTAAGAAAGCTACAGAAGTTATTTGGCGTTCTTACACATCGGGGCACATTAAGTCCCTCCACTTAATCAGTCACTTATTTATCTGAGCACTGACGGGTGTTTATTTTATGCATGCTGATACTATCCAGCCACTCTGTTTCCCCTTGTTCTTTGTTCCTCTGTTAGCCATTAGGAGTTCTTGTAGCCAGCTCCTGTAGCCCCTTGACAAACCCTGTCATTGTGTATGTTTGAATAATTTGCTAACTTTTTGGCATTATCTGATGCTCCAGGATCATTCTATGTCCCCTTCCCCTATCCTACAATAAATCATTTCTCCAAGATAACTGGTCCTTTCTATGAGAGGATATATCTGAGACAAGGATCTGGCTCGGAATATGTACATTGCAACTTGAATGCTAATGAATCTAAACTTTCTCAGCTGACAGATTAGAAGATATATGTGCTGCTGACCCATTGATATATACATATCTGCAAATACTTTACGTGTATCCATCTGAATCTATATTAAGTGAAATATGAGTTCATAGATCAAAGTCTCCTGCTAGCATCATCAGGATTCTTCTGACTTCCCTTCCTTGTTGGTCTATAATCATCCACATCATGCATGGAAATCCAGTACCCAATGTCTGTTCACTTAGGTCTCCTGCTATAGTATACATGGACAATAGTTTCTGAGTTGTTAACCTGTGCCACCAGAGGAAACATACATTTCCAGCCACAGTACTGTTTGTGTATATGTCCTGTCTCTTTGGTCTACAGTCCTCTCTCTCTCTCTCTCTCTCTCTCTCTCTCTCTCTGTCTCTCTTCATACATATATATATATGTATGTGTATGTATATATATGTGTATATATATATATATATATATATGTGTGTGTGTGTGTGTGCGTGTGTGCGTGTGTGTGTGTGTTTACCCAGTCTGCATTCAGCCCTAGAATTACCCTAAATGGTTGTTTATATGTGCATGTGTTAAGGCTCACACACGGTACTGTGAAGTTCTGTGGATTTTGGCAAATGTGTGATGCATGCACACCCCATTACATCATCATACAAAATAGCTTAATCACCTCAAAGTAATCCCATGAGCAGCACCTGCTCAGGGCTCTTCCTTCCCCTTTCCCTGACAGCACAGAGTCTGTTCACTGATTCCATAGCTTTGCCTTTTCCAAAACATGAAAGACTTGGAACTGAACATGTGTTTTCCAACATGCTTTTTTCCCGTTGACAATATGCAATGCAGGGTTCCCCCATGTCTCTCTGTGGCTTTATAGCCCTGTTTACCACTGAATGTTATCCTTTGTGTGGAAGCAAGTAGTGTAGGTTGTCAGTTCTTTCACCAATTGAAAATCATCTCAGTCACTTCCAATTTGGGACAATTAAGAATAAAACTACAGTAAAATTTTTTGTGCAAAGGTTTTTCTGTGGGTTACACTTCAAATCAGTAGGATAAAAGCCTGACTATAGCTACTGAACGATAAGGCAAGGCTGTTTAGTTTTGTTAGAACAGCCAAGTTGTCTTGAGTGTGACTATACTACTTCACACACTTATCATCAGTGAATGATACATCCTGTGGTGGTTTGAACATGCTTGCCCCAGGGAGTGGCACTATTAGGAGGTGTGGCTTAGTTGGAGTACGTGTGACCTTGTTGCAGGAAGTGTCACTGTGGGTGTGGCTTTAAGACTCCAACAAAATGTTGAACTTTCAACGACTTCTGTACCATGTCTGCCTGCACACTGCCATGCTCCTGCCTTGATGGTAACAGACTGAACCTCTGAACCTGTAAGCCAGCCTTAATTAAAAATTAAATGTTGTCCTTATAAGAGCTGCCTTGGTCATGGTGTTTGTTCAAGCAGTAACACCCTTACTAACATACTTCCCCACTAAACACTATCTTACAGTATTTTGGAGTGTATGCAAAAAGAGCTTGTTCTTGTTTTAATTTGAAATCCCTTCACAACAAATAATACAAGCATTTGCTTTTACAATTATATGTATGTATGTATGTATGTATGTATGTATGTATGTATGTATGTATATGTCTTCTCTGGTAGGTCTTTATTCAGAACTTCTACCCCTCTTTAATTGACTTAGTTTTAAGAGCTGCTTTTGTGGAAGTCTTTTTATCAGATGTACCTTTTATAAATATTTTCTTTCAGTTGGTGGCTTTTAACAGAGTCTTTTACAGAAATGAAATTTCAGTTTATTTTTTGTTTGTGATATATATATATGCAGTTGTTGAGGAGTGCACATGTATATATGTGTATAGACGCCAGATGTTAGCCTCAGACATCAGTGCTAAGGAGTTGCCCGCCTTGGGTTTGTTTTCTAGGTTTGGTGGGGGTGGGGGTGGGGGTTGTTTTAGTTTTAACACAGAACTGAGATTCTCTGATTAGGCTGGGCTGGTTGACCACCAACGTCCCAGAAATTTACATACCTCTTTTAGTTCTGGGGTTACAAGCTCATGCTACCACACCTGGCTTTTTATGTGGATATGAAGAACTGTATTAGTTACTGTTCTGCTGCTGTAATAAAACATTGTGACCAGAGCAACTTACAGAAAGAATGACTTATCTACTTCTGCATCTAAAGGGATAACAGTCCATCACCATCACCAACTGAAAATGCAGCAGGCAGGCATGCTGACTGGAGCAGTAAGCTGAAAGTTCATGTCCTAAACCACAAACAGGAAGCAGAGAGAGGTAATGCAAAATAGCCAAATCCTTAAATTCTTAAAGCCATGTCCAGTGACATAGTCCCTCCAACAGGGCCAAATCTCCTAAACTCCCAAAAGGCACCACCAACTGGAGGCCAAACATTCAAATATATGAGTTTATGAGGGACATTCTCATTCAAACTAACGCAGAGAGCAAACACAGGTTCTCATTGTTGCATGGTCATGAGATTGGTGTTGTTAACATGTTTTTATTTAATTATTCATTTTTTGCATGCATGTGCATGCCCCAGCCTCCAAAGGACTACAATTACAGGTGTATACTGTGTGTGTGTGTGTGTGTCTGTGTGTATGTGTGTCTGTGTAGGTCAGAAGGAGAGCCTGCAGGATGTAATATTCACCCTCCATCATGTCTCAAAAATTAAACTCATGTCACCAGATTGGTGGTGAGCACTTTAACCCACTGAATCATTTTGCAAGCCTAAAAAATTTATCTTAATAAGGCCCAACTTATCAATTTTCTCTTTTATGAATTGTGATGTTAGAATTTTTACCTGAAAACATATTGCCCAACATAAGATCACCTAGATATTTCTCTTGGCTCATCTTTTGTAAGTTTCTGGTCTGTGCTTACATGTAGGTCTGTGCTCCATCTTGAGTACAGCTTTACGAAAGTGAAAGGTTTATACCTGTGTTCAATGCTCAGGCACCATTCTTTATTGAGTTGCCATCACTCTCTTGAGAAGTATCAGTTTGTTTGGTGTAGTGGGGAGGGATTCTGCTTTCAGGCTCTACTCTATCTCCTCAGGCTATGTGTCTATTCATGCCCTGCCCACAGTGAAATGATGCAACTTTTTAGTAAATCTTGTAACCAGGCAATGAAAGTCTCCGTTTTGGTTTCACTTCTGTTGCTATGATGAAATATCAGGACAAAAGCAACATATGAAGGAGAGGGGTTATTTGAGTTACAAGTCCAGGTGTCAGGCCCTCCCTCTAGGGAAGTTACAGGGCCAGGAGCTTGAGATAGCTAATCACAACACATCCATAGTCAAGAGCAGAGAGAAACAAACACACCCATGCTGCCTACTTGCTTTTTTACTTTGCAGCTTCTTCTATAGTCTAGGGCCCAGCCCAGGGACTAGGTCCATTCAGAGTGGGCTGGGTCTTCCTG
This sequence comes from Grammomys surdaster, assembly GCF_004785775.1. Lineage (NCBI taxonomy): Eukaryota > Metazoa > Chordata > Mammalia > Rodentia > Muridae > Grammomys > Grammomys surdaster. The sequence goes on along the minus strand of NW_021620534.1, from coordinate 2,618,606 downwards.
TATCATTCAATAATCAAGACAATCCCCCACAGATATTTTATGAGCCAATCTGACCAAGATAATCCTTCTACTCAGATTCTCTGTCCAGTGATCCTAGATTGTGCCAAGTCGACATTTAAAACTAATCAGCATAGATCCCAAGTTTAGTCTTCAATATCGTGTTGACTGCTCTGGGTCTTTTGCCTCTCCGTACAAACTTTAGGGACAGTTTTCTGATATCTACAGAGTGTTCCACTGGTGTATTGATTGGAATTACATTGACTCTATAGGCAGTCTGGGAAGAACTGACATCTGAAGTGTGTTGTGTTTCAATCCATAAGCACAGCCTATCTCTACAATTACTTAGATCACCTTTGATGTCATTTGTCACAGGTTTGCTGTTTTTTTTACGTACAAACACTGAGTGTGCTGTGCTGCAGCCATAACTACGTCCTTTTTTTTTTTTTTTGAAGAATACCTCAGTAAATGGTAATTTTTCTAGTTCATTTCTGCTTGTTCATTGGGGATATGATATGGAAAATGTGACTTCAGAATTTTTACTGGTTCCCACTATCTTAGTGAAATCATTAGTTTCTGGAGTTTCTTAATTCTTGTGAATGTTCTTTATAAACAATCTCATTGAATATTAATAGACTTCCTTGTCTTCTTACTATCCATACAACTGTTCTTGTCTTTCCTAGCAGATAAGAGTCACGGTGAGATATTACAAGGTGGAGAGGTGCCGCCTCCTCCTTAAGGAATGATGCTAGCAAGGATCCTCATGCATTATTTTATCAAGCCGAGAATGTTCCCTCCATCACTAGGTTGCTGAAACTTACCATGAGTGGGTGTTGAACTTTTCCTATATAAACTGATGTAATCATGTTATTTTTCTTCCACATCCTTTCTATATGATTGGTTTTATTGATTAATTTCTGAATATTGACTCTGCCTTGAATTCTCATGTGAGAACAAGTCCCATTTGGTCGTAGTGTATAACTCATTTTACCCATTAGTGATGAATTCCATGATATTTTGTTAAGAACTTTTGCACTTGGATTCCTGAGAAGTCATCTGCAGTTTCATTTTCTTGTGCTCCCTTACCTGGTATTAGTACTAAGAAAATGTTTGCCCTACTAAGTGAGTTAAGAAATGTTACCTCCAATAACATTTCTAGAGACAATTGAGGAGCATTTGTATCATCCCTTCCTAAAATATTAGGCAATATTCACCAACAAAATTATCTGTGTTTGTTTTCTCTTTTGTAAGATCATTTTGTATTGAGTCAATTTTCCTTCTAGATATAAGCCTATTAATATTATTTCTCTGTGTATGTATTTGAACAATTTTGAAGCATGATATATGGTACAGTCTGAATGTGTGTCTCAAAATTAGTATGTTGTAACCCAAGTCCCCGGGCTTCAGTGTTGAGAGGTGGGGACTAGGGGAGGGTGCTAAGATTTTGAAGATGGAATCCTTGTAATCCCAAACACCTTTCACTGTACCGCTCTTTGGTATGTGAGATCACAGACTGCATCCATTCTGGGCCCCTCTGCCTTCTGCCATGTAAGGACATGGAAACATGTTCATCAGCAGGTGTTCTTAACCTCCATAACTATAAGAAATCAAATTTCTATTCATCATAGATAGCAGAGTCACAGACATTATGTTTTATTAGCACAAAACACGCTAAAACAAATTATTGACCCATCTTATTTAAAGTATTACATTTCTGGGCATAAAACAGCACATAGTAGGCATTTATTTTGCTTCCAAAGTCTATTATATCAGGATTGAGGATACTTCAACATTATTTGCAAAGTATAAGTTCACTGGACAGAGACTTCTACATTGGTATTATTTTTCTTTAAACATTCTAAATATTCAGGGAACGAAACAGAACAGACCCACTGGAGTTTCACTTTTCTGGTTCCTCTGCCTGTGTCTTTGGATCATGACACAGTTTTATACCCTGGTCTCTGCCTCTCTTCAGAGACAAGTCTGTGCATCCTCACCAGCTCCTCCTCTCAGTTGAGTATCTTACACGCTGTCTCCCCTACTATCTCTCCCTTTTCTAAACTTCCTATCTTGTAATGTTTTCTTAAGCTTTAGAATTACAGAAAAATTGCAAGGACCCTGCAGAGAAGTCCCACATATACCACATGTAGCTCCAAATGAGAGCCAGACATTAACAGTTTATCTGTAACTAGGGAACCAGTGCTGACACTTGACTGTGGACTTCACTGAGAAACAGCAAGTTTTTATATACCTTCAATTTGTTATAGATCCTGAATATTGCTCAAGATTGAGGATACGTTAACATGATTTGCAAAGTATAAGTTCACTGGACAGGGACGTCTACAACGGTAGAATTTTTCTCTAAACACTTTAAACATTCTGCCCTACCTGCTTCTAGTTTACAGGATTTCTGGCAGGCAATCCTCTAGTTTTAATCCTTTAAACTTTGCAGTGATTTTATTGTGTTCTTGTCGTTTTCTGCTTCCTCAAGATCTTCTCTTTTTTCACTTGTTTCCTGAGATTGGAATCTAATATTTCTCAATCCACTATATCCATGATTTGGTTTGGTGACTATAATTCTGGAAAGTTCATGGTCATTATTACCTTAAATACTTATTTTTCTTCCATGTTTTCCAATTTTATGTATTTTATACTTTTGGTATTATCTCATAGCATTGGATATTTAATTCTGTTTTTATTAGTTTTCCCTTTGTTTACATTTCATTTTGAGAAGTTTCCATTGACTTGTCTTCAGTTTCACTGAATCTTTCTTCAGCCATGTTGAGTTCAGTTACCACCAGAAGCAATTCTCTACTTCTCTGTGATTTTGACTTCTAGGATTTCCTTTTGATTCTTTTTTAGTGTTTCTATCTTTTTGCTTAATTACCTGCCTTTATATTCTGTCTAACTTTCCATTAGATATCTTTAAAATTAATCATAGATATCTTATTTCTCAGGTATTTCGAGCATCTATCTCATAGATGTACTAATGATTATTTTGTGTCTTCATGTTGTGTGTATTTTGTAACCTTCATTTTTAATTAATCAAGATGTATTATATAAAAGAAACTGAGATAAACAGGCCTTTGATGTGGAGATTGGCTTCAGTGTGACAAGGAATCTAAGTTGAATGTCTGTTTTAGTAATAGATCCCAGGGGCTGAAATGTTACATGTGCCCTTGCTTTTGTCTCTCATCCTAGGGACCTCCCTGTGCTTTCCTTCCCAGCAGGAGTCTGTGTCTTGTTGCCCTTTCATTGTTACCACACTCAGAACTTGCTGGTGTGGTCATAAGTGTTGGGGAAGAGGATCTATCCACAATCTTCCGATTAACTCCTTGTCTTGTAGTGTGAGGCTGTATCTTGGACTTCCCATGTATTTCTGATTCTCCTCAAACAGCATAGCTTATCTTCCCTCCTCTTCTGCAGCTCCTGGCTGTAGTATTGCAAATTCATTCCACCAGTTTCTGTCTCCTGTTGACTCTTCTTCCACCTAGGGTGAGATACAAAGGCTAGAAGAAAGTTTCTCTTCCATACCTGGCATAAAGCTTCAGTTCTTGCTTGAACACAGCTCTTTCTCTGGAGTGTGGGTCTCTACTCCAGAGAAGGTTCCAGTGTGCTACTCAGTGACTATATTTCCCCTTCTCCTGGCAGGGCCACAGCAGATCTTTACAGTATTTAGTGAAAATCTGTAGTAGAGTTACTAGAGAGAAAAGCCACAAATGTAGGAGAACCTCTAAGACTATAGATTCCAGGGGTCTCAGTCTTACCCCAATATATACACATACACATACATACATACATACATGCATACATACATACATACATACACACAGCCTCTAGCCATTCACCCAATTGATCTTCCTAAAAAGCTTTGGCTTTAATAGCTTTTCTGTTTAGTAACTTCTCCATTTGTAGATTTTCTATCTCTAAATTTGGAGATTTAGTTTTTCCTATGTGATGACTAGTATAAATTACCAACTGATAGAATCTAGAATCATCTATTAATTAATTGTTTTAATTAGATTGGCCTTTGTGCAAATTTGTGAGAAAGTATCCTGATTGTATTAATTGAAACAGGAAAACCCAACTCTGGGTGGCTCTTTTCCCTAGGCAGTGTACGTTAAGAAGCCTAGCAGCAACGTGCATGTATCCATTTCTCTCTTCTGATATGGACATAATGTGAGCAGCTGCCTTCAGCTCCTGCTGCTTTGGCTTCTTGCCATAATGGACTGTACCTGGGGCTGTCAGCAAAATTAACCCTTTCTCCCATTAGTTTATTTCTTCTGAGTACTACAGCAACAGGAAAAGAAACCCAGACACTCTAGGACCACAGTTCTCTATAATTCCAAGAAATTGATTGATTTAGGTGTATCTAGATTTTTTTCCTTACACCATATGGATGAAGATGTTGACTTCCAAATTTTTTATATCTCAGAGTTGAAACTAAAAGATTCTTTCTTCTCATTAGACCCTGTCTTTTACCACCTTACTATTTTACCAGAGCATCTCAATCCCCAAATTATACTTTGTCTATTCTTCTCAGTTAACCTCACCAGATCAGTCTGGCCCACAGGGCTTCTCACTAATCACAAAAATTTATTTCAGGAGTATTTCTTCACCCACTGGCTTGAATTACATTTGTGATATCCTTCATGGCATAAACTTTAGTCATGTATGTGTGACTGGAAAGCTCAGTCGAATGTCTGTTTTAGTTATACATTGTTTACATTTATTTACATACCCGAGTATCCCATAGACTCAGTATATGCAGATTCTGCCTTAGGTTCTGTTAACATTGTCCCTGATCCCAGCAATAGTACCATTAATGAAGTGGCATGCCTCCTTATTCCTTCTGGTTTTTATGACTTTTACACTGAAGTTAATTGTCTGCTGTTTAGTCCAGGCTACATCTTACTCTGTAGTCCATCCTTCTTGGCCCACTGAGGACCTAGCTCAGCAGCAGACCATAGTGCACAGCTATGTACCATCCTTGGCACCTCTTTCCTTGACCCCCAAGGCAAGAACAGCTTGACTGCAACTGCTGTCACTGACTAAACCCCACACTGGCCTTGTGATTTTTTTGATCCCATATTTTTTTCAATAGTAAAGAAGAAAAACAAACAAACAAATAAACAAGCCTTCATTTCTAAATAAGGTACCATAGCCAGAGGTACATTTAGTTGGCACTTAAAGGCCAGCTTTTCATTCTTCTGTTTCTCTTCTCCATAGAGGCTTAGCTTACTAATTTCATATGTTTTCATAATAGTGCATTCCTAAAACGAATGGAGTCATTTGTCCACTTTTACATATAAATATCCTTTTAATCCTCCTGTGCTGATGGGCAAACATTTCTCTCTTTTCTGCTATGCTGTATAAAAGCTAAATACAATTTTTATATCGATTCTCATTTTTCCATGGACTCAACTTGGTCAGCTGTGGTACTGAATTTAGGAGGTGCACATGGACATATGCTCGCCAGTTAGATGTGTGCGTGCACAAGCCTGCTGTTACAGCGCAGTGGCCTTGTTTTTCTTAGCATAAGCCTCACAGACAAGTTGAAAACTTCCAAAGTTTCTTTGCAAACAACATGTAGCCATCACTCCTATCAGGCTCTGAACCACCTCTTCTTTGCTACTAATCTGTTTCATGGCTGCATCTTCTGTATCTCTTAGTTGAGATGAAGCATTTCACCTGCTTTACTCTGTTGAAAGCATAGGGACTAAGCCCATTACCATTATATCTGTAGTTCTTCAGAACTTTAGCTTACCTACCATTCACATCACTTATAGCTAATGTTATAATATGAGGAGAGCATAGTACCTTTTCTGCTACATTATCCTACAAACATACAAACATACCTGTGTGTATGTGCGCACATGCACGCGTGCGCAGACTCACACACACACACACACACACACACACACAAAGAATGAGGTGAGACAGAGTCAGAGCAGTCCAGGATGGAAGGTATGTTAAGATGGGTTCAAAGACAGCCTTGCCTTTATATGAACAACATAGCTCTTTCCACATCCAGGCTCTGTGACACCCAGCATGTACACAGGTCACTGTCCTCACCTAATTCCCCCTGGGCCCAAATAAGAATGTGCAGATGTCTAAACCTAACCATAAGTAAGAGTCAAGTTCTGAGCTTCTGGGTCATATGTAAATTAAAGGAGAGACCTTGATTGAAGAATGTTCCCCCATTCCTTGGCCTGACACTCCTGAGCCTCTGTGCAGATCCTGCTGGGAGCTCTAACAGCTTTTGTTTTTCTTCGTTTTGTTTGTTTGGTGAAATCTAAGCTTCTTGAACATAGGGACTAGATTTCTTTTCTAAGTACTCATTATCTTGCGCTGGCCCAACATTCACAGTGTGTTGTTTGAAATGATTTCATTGTATTTACACCAACTTTATTTGAATTATATGGCATGATAAAATAGAACTTCATTATGCAGCCCCCTACCCTACTCCTCCATCCAGGAATTAGGGAGAAACAAATTTTGGTCCTAAGCTCTTTCTTGTGGAGCTAATGTAGAATTCTTTGTGACATAATCCAGGCAGGCAAGGGGTTAGCATAATATGGCCATAGTGTTAGCTGGCAAGAAGTGTAACCAAATGTAAGTGAATATACAGAATATGAATTTCTTTGATAGACTTAAGAAGGACAGGCAGAGGTTTAAGGGAAAAAATATGGCTCCTCACATGAGTAGCATTTATTTTACATTAGGCATAGGGGCTGACAGAGGAAGAAATTAGTCCCTGCCAGAATCCCAGTCCTTTCTTTCTCTCCTTCTTTCACCAGGGCAACAGTCTCTCTAAAAGTAGTTAGAAACTACTACTACTAGGTAGGTAATAGTCACTACCTATTATAGTATCTCCTTTTATATATAGTTTCACAGAGAGTTGGCGAGGATGAGGAGGGACTGGAGGAATGAGGTTGAACATTGGAGAAAGCTAAAAAGGAAGAAGGGAAATGAAGACGACTAGGGGCTAGAGAGGTAGCTCAGTGGTTAAAAGAGTGTAGTACTCTTGCAGAAGACCCAGGTTCAATTTACAGCACCCAGAAGTCAGTGGATAGCCATCTGGACTTCAGTTCCAGATGATCCAGTGCTCTCTCCTTGGCCTCTATGGGCCTTGCCTACACATAGTGCACATGCACAGATGCAGGAACACAGTCTACACATAAAATAAATCCTTTTAAAAGGAAGAAGAACAAAGAGAAGGATGGATGGAAAATAAGAATGGAAACAGTGCAGAGTAGCATTCCTAAAGCTATACACTTCACTCCATCTACCTCTCCCCTAGAGGCCTGAGGGAGATCACAGCCAATGTGCCATTGCCACCTTGGCTGATGCTATAGTTTGACTCTAAAATGCCCTCCCCCGCAGGCTCTTGTGTTAACAACTGTTTCCTAGATGGCACCACTACTTGGAGAGGCTCTAGAAGCTTTAGGAGCTAAGGGAGGGGTAGCTGGAAGAATTGAGTCGCTGCTTTTGAAGGTTATGGCTGGCCTATCCTCTTCTCCCTGCATCCCATCTTCCATGAAGTCAGCTGCTCTGCCATGCCTTCTCTGCCATGACAGACTGATACCTGGAGACAAAAAGGATGATTTCTCCCATTATGCTGTTTTTCTCATGTATTATGTATCAACTGCCTAGTTGTCACTGTAAGTCTCCAAGAAGGCATACTTATGATGATAATTAAAGATGCATTTTTCTGTAGGAGAAAAGTTAAACAAGTTAAGGCTCCATTTCTGAAGGAAGTGGACTTAATAAGACAAGAGTAAAGAAATGTATGAGTTAGGAGTCTAACTGTACACACTGAGTGACCTCAAATCAGAAAGCAGACGGCTGGCTCAAGCCTGAGCTCTAATTGAGCAGGGCCACGAAAGCCCCAAAAAGACTTTGTTAGGCTGCCTTTGAAAAAAAGAAAGCCTCAAACTACAACCAATCAAAGTCCCAGGAAGACTTTTTTTTTTAAGAAGCTCAAAGTAAAGATAAAAGGAACTTAAAGTTGATCTTAAGCAAATAGGAGACATAATTGGAAACCATCTAAGCATGGAAATGAGGGAACCAAGAAGCAGGCAGGCTGAGAGGAAAGATTAGAGCTTACAGATAAGGGCTGAAACAGTAAGATGGGCTATGTGAGAGTTTTGCCAGCTAAGATGGAGCAGGAAGTTCAGAATAATATTGGACAATATTAAGTATCTGCTCATATAAATGGCATACCCAATTTGCACAATCTGGACAAATGAAGAAGGTAGGAAGTCTAAACTCCCTGTATAATAAACAGGTGAGTGGAGTTTTTGACAGTCTGTCAGAGGGGCCAAACTTAGGAAGTCTGCCTCTAGTTCCTGATTCGTTTTGTTTTTACAACATTGGAAGGTTGCTAAGTCACAGGAAGTCAACAGAAACTTTGGGACCAGCTAGTCCCAGACTCATGCCTTCACTTCATTGTTTATGAGCAGTGCATACACCAAGGCCTCACTGTCTAGGGCTTCAGTTTCTCAGGGTTTTAACCAACCTAAGACAGAAGTGCATTGCTTTTGATAATGCATATTTCATGATGGGTAAGGAAGGCATTTTTGTCAGAACAACCTAAGACAGGCTCAGTCTTGCTAATGAAATAAAAGGGGGGTAGAGAGCTTTTGGGGCCTCTAGGCAAGAATCTGACATGGGCCAAGGACAAGGAAATGGGCTGCTTGGCAGGAATATAACATTGACCAAGGACAAGGAAGTAGGCTTCAGGCAGGAATCTGACATTAGGCTAGAACAAAGAAGTAATTTCAGGCAGGAATCTAAATATTAGGCTAGAACAAAGAAGTAATTTCAAACAGGAATCTAAACTTTAGGCTAGAACAAGGAAGAAGGCTTCAGACATGAAAATGACTTTGAGCTAGGACAGGGAAGTTGGCTCAGATATTTTTGTCATCCTGATAAGCCCTTAGAAACAGTGATCACAGGAGTGTTCATAGAATTTTGTTTATTTCCTTGCTCGTTCTTTGACTATTTGAGTTTATTATCTTGCTTGTTCCTTGAATATTCGCATCTATTGTATTGCTAATCCCTCAACCTAGAACTGACCTTAATACTTGCATGTAATTAAAATGGTATAAAAGCAAAAAGGAGGAGGAGGATGGGATAGAGGAGTTCTAGTGAGAGGAAATGGGAAAGGGGGATGACATCTGAAATGTAAATAAATAGAATATCCAATTAAAAAAAAGGAAAACTCTCCTACAGTTCTTGCCTGACTCATTACATGAGAAATAGTTATATAACTCTCACACTGAGTTTTAGGAGATAGTAAAGAAGCCTGAATTAGTCTCACTTCTAAGATCAGTTTCTCCCATTAAAAATGTGAATGAATCCTAGAACATTTCAAAGGTCTCTTTCAGCTCTGAACTTTCCCAATTTCCTAATAGAAAATTGATAGTGAAGGCACACAAAAGACAGACAGAAAACCAGGAGCGAGTTCCACGAGCCCATGCCCTTTTCTATATAATCAGGATGGTAATGAGAACGATCTCCACCTGATGGAGTTGTTGCAAGGACCAAAAATATGTCTGTCTACCTAATGCAATACAGTGATTGTACAATCAACAGCAACATGGAAAGTGTTGAAGAAGGAACAGAAGTAGCAGCAATCATGAAGGCCAGGACTAGTTGCTGTGCATTGCCAGAGCCCACAGACATTTGAAGTGCCGTCTCAGTGTCTCAGTATTTTCATGCATGTGTGCATGTGAGTGTGTGTGCAGTGCCTATGTGAAGGTCAGATGGTAGCCTCAGGTATAGGACCTTTTGTTTGAGAGAAAAAGAGCCTCTCATTAGCCTGGGACTTTATCACTCAGGCCAGTCTAGCTGGCCAACAAGTTTCCAAGGATCTTCACATTTCTCCATTGACGAGATTCCAGGCATGTGCCACCATGATTGGCTTTTTGTGGGGATCCTGATGATCTAAACTCAGCTCAGGTCCTCATGCTTTTGAGACAATTGCTTTACTGACTTAGTCATCTCCTCAATATCCCCCTCTTTTCCCCATCCAAGTGTGTGTGTGTGTGTGTGTGCGTGTGCGTGTGCGTGTGTGTGTGTGTGTGTGTGTGAGAGAGAGAGAGAGAGAGAGAGAGAGAGAGAGAGAGAGAGAGAGAGAGAGTTTATGTAAGTGTCTGTATGTGTTAGGAGGCCAGAGGTTGTTGAATATTTTCTTCTATTGGTCTTCACCTTATTCTTTGAGACAGGGTCTCTCACTGAACTTGAGATTGGCTGACTTTTCTGGCTAGCCAGCTCCAAAGACTTGCCTGCCTCTGTCTCCCAGCATAGGGGTTAAAGGCAAGCACTATTGCACCAAGATCTCACATCGGAACTGGGAATATGAGCTCAGCCTGTCATGCTTTCACACCAAACACATCACCTCCAAACCATCTCTCCAGCCCCTGATGCTCCATTCTTGAAACAGCTTGTCCTCTGGCTGTTGGATCTCTGCTTCCTTTGCTGATTTCTCCTCTCCTACCAAACCTGTCAATGTCCGTGCCTCTCAGAGATTAGCTGATCTCTCCCTTCTCCTTGTCCAGTCATCAAGGGTATCATCCTCTGACTCCACACACAATATGAAGCCAACTTAGACATTTCCTCAGAGACTCAAACCCATATTTTTAGCATCATGCTTGAATCTATATCTAGAAAGCTTGCAAGAATCTCAAAATCTTCATGCTCAAAAACTGAACTGGAAACTTATACCTTTCCACCCCTTCCTTCTCTACAAGTCTTTAGGTAAGTTATTGTTGGGACAACACTTTGTGCATCCTTCACTCTCGGTGTGCAGTCTCCCCAGTGTACAAACCATCCCTGCTGGCTTTCCCTCCAAACCTAGCTCCCTGCACTTATCTCCATCTCTACAGCAGCACCTCTCTTTGTCTCCAATATTGGTTCCTGGCTTCCTTCTTCCTGCTAGGCAATTCATACAATTAAATTTAAACCAGATTCCTTCCCATGTTTAACATTTAAATAGTTTTATTCTGTCTTCAGAATATATCTGTAATCTTTTATGGCCTGATGTTCTGAATTGCCTACATCAATCTGCTTCTCTCAGCTCTCTTTACCATCTACACTGGTCTCTTTTTCAATTTCTTAAACTTAACAAAGAACTTCTTTGCACATGCTCACTCCTTCCTCCCGAAAGATCCTTACCCTCTATCTTTGCAAAATGGGCTTTTTTTCCAACTTCTCTCTTCATTCACACTGACAGTCACCTGACCTTTCCCTTCCTCACATTTGTCATAATTGAATATGAATTACACAGACTGCAGTTGACACTTTTGCCTTTATATTAGATTGCAAGATAGACGTTGTCGTGGGCAGCTGCCATATGTCCAGGTGACCAATTCTTATTATGGTAAATATGGCATGGTAAGTTTTCAAAATTGAGTCAAGGAATTATAAAAGATACTATAAAAGTTCCTGAAGAGGAGCTGAGGAGCCAAGGCTAACCAGGAAGGGGCTGACTCTTTAGTGAGAGAAAGGGAGATATGATTTCTATTCATTTTTGTTGTTGTTTTATGATACAGTCTCATCAGACACATTTTCACTTATGCTTTCTGCTCCTCAGTTATATCCACTCATGTCTTCCACAGATGAGTATTAGTTATAGTTGTCTGTTCCCCCACCAAAACTCTGTCACTCAAAGAGCAGAAATCTTACTTGTCTTTTACTCCTGGAGCCTGATACTGACCTCCAACCCCCAGTCCTCTACTGGGCATTTGTTATGAAGGGTGTCCATTTCTGTCTTAGCAACAAGTTACCACAGATGAAGTGGCTCAAAACAACAGAAATGTATTGTCACCAGACAGAGGCTATAGAGCAAAATTCAAGGTGTTAGTAGGACCACACTCCTTTTGAAATTTGCACTGATGAAGCCCGTATTCTCTGGTTGCTCTTGACTGGTGATGACAGCATTTCTGTCTCCATTCCCATCACCCTATGGCACTCCTCTCTCTTGTGTTTATGTCCTCATGTCTCCTCTTAAAAGGACACAGTACATGCTGGATTAGGACCACACTAATCTAAGAAACTCTTATCTTAATAGTACATTAGCAGCAACCTCATTTCTAAACAATGTCATATCCTGAGGTACCAGGGTGGTGGTGGTGGTGGTGGTGGTGGGTGGACAGTTAGCATTTAACATACCTTTGAGAGGGAGGACACAGTTTAACCTGTAACAGGATTTCCATAGAGGAGAAACTGTATCACCAAGGATTCACTGAGAGATACATCCTAAAGCATAAAAAAACAAACAAACAAAACAAAACAAAAAACAGCCACATCAAGGAAGGAGAAAAATGAGATAGTGCTTGTTATTGAAGACTTTCAAGAGGGACCCCAGAAAGAAGTATGAGGGATGGATGGGGGGAAAGTGAACAAGTACCCTAGACAGGCAGACACACACAGTATGGTTAGACTAGAACCTCAGGCGTCCTAAGGCAAGGCAAAGGTGACAACTGAACTCACCCTATCTTCCTTCACAGATGCCCCCTCCCTTCTTCCCTGGCTCTGATGGCTGCAGCTTGAATCTCCTAATGGAGAATTTAATGAGACTTTCAGAAAATGGATCCTAGATTCTCTTTCTACCCCAAGTAATTATAAACCTCGGCAATTCTTTTCCCCTAACTTGCTGCTGATTTTCTAATTACTCTTGCTCCAAATAGGACAGTTAGCATTAAAATGAAACCACGCTGGGGCTGTGGGTTCACTCACATCTGCTTGGCTTATTTCTTTAATTTGACAACGTGGCTTTATGGTTGAGGAGCAGCAGGTGATCCCTATATTTTATGATGTAAAGTTTGTATCCCCCAAAACACAGGAATCCCTCACAAATATCAAGGTAGAACTCCAATAGGAAAAGCTCATCAAGACATAGCCTCCAGATGGAATTAAGTGTCAGGAAAACTACAGCATCATCCCCTGAACAGGTTCTGGCTAGGATGTTTTCCTGTACTTCTTCCTAATAAAATAAGTAGCTTTAGCAACCCAAAATGAAATTCTCAACATGAAGAAGACCCTCTCATTTTTTTTTAAAAAAAGCACATATAGTAAGCTTGGGGAGAAGATACAGGGACTGATAAGATGCGAAAGAGTCCAAAGTATAGGTGATTAGACAACACAGAAGTGGCCGTAGAAAATATTAGCTTCTCCTCATGAAGATGTCTAGAGTCATTGTAAAACCCTTGCTCTCAAGATAAACTGCCCCATTGTTACATGAACCTGATAAATAGTAGTTTTTGTTACTATTGCAAAATCCATGACCCCATTTGTCAAAAAGAAGAGCTTCACAAGGAGACGTCACTAGCAGAATCAGAGGTGTTTAATCAGGAGGGAATCTTCACTGCCATCTTCCATACTGAAGGGTATGTTTTCAAACCCCTGGAATAAGCTAGCCTCATGTCTTCCTTCCTGCATCTAAGTGAGGCCTGCCTACCTGATATAGGATGGTGCTCACAGGCCTCTACTCCCTCCCTCTGGCTTCTCCAGTTTTCATTTAGTACCCCAGAAGTCAGTCAGAAAACAGGAAAGGAATCTTATGATTCATCTAGCAAAGGCAAGGAGAACTTGGGTTGTACTTTCCCACCCTATAATCATGTATTATTATAAAATAGGTATAGGTATAAAAATATCTATCATCAGTATATTTTTCCTCACTGAATACTTTCTACATACTACTTTAGAGGTAAAAGGTACCTGTACTTGGGATTCTAGAGGCATAAGGAAATGATTATAGATGGGAGACTCAATCCCTCCGGAACTATCAATGAGGCATATGTCCTTGGGAAAATTTCTTTTTTCATCCTTATCATTCTGACACGTGGAATAAAGCAAGCAGTAGCCTTCTTTGAGCTGCTATAAGACTGCAAGAAGTTTGGCAACATATAATCAGTACCAAGTAAACATTACTCGAGGTAGAGGGAATTTGGTCATTAATTTAACAAACAGTTCTTCAGAGCCTTGTCTACCAAGAGGCTTTGGGTGTCATGGTCATGGACCTTGAAACACATGTGGTTCTATATTTCTGCGATGTCATCCTCTGGCTATGTTGCTGGTGCCCTGAATCATATCTGTTTCCTTCTTCACACTTCTCACTGCTGTCGAAGGCAGCGTACGCATGAGCTGGGATGGCCCGAGGGCTCAGTTCATCTTGTTCCCGTACCATCTGGCCTATGACCTACCATTTGTCCTTTTATGGCTCTTGTCTGAAGAAATATCTTGTGTTTTGCCTACGGAAGATGGTTCCCTAATGAATGTCAAATAACAATAAAGCTTAAGTGTCTTCATCAGACACTTGAGCAGGCATCTGTCCTCCCAGCAGTAAAATATGCTGTGGCTCTGGAAATAGCTAAGAAATCCAAAAGTGGGTTTCATCTCCTCAGAGGAAGGCTGTGAATAATTTCAATCACTGACTTGGCTGAAGGAGGAGTCCTTGTAAGGCTACAACAGGCACCAGTAGCTCTTGACGTGAGCATTGCCATAGAAGGGTGCAGCCATGAGAGAGAGATAGGCAGGTATCAGAAAGCTAGTTGGGGCTCCTAGAATCTATGACACCAGCTTGGTAGGTTAGACAGTCTTTTTCAGTCTTCGCTCTAAGCTTCTCAGACACTAGCCCCAAGGACGCCTTCTCTCAGAAGCTATAGTCAGCAGCTTTGGTCAGACTGCAGATTATAAGCTAATTCATTTAGAAGACCTCAAGACACAAAGAATGAAATGCCAGAATAACAACTGCCTCTATCCTTCTATCTCAGATATCCAAGAGCTGGTAAATTATACCCAGAGGCCCTCACAGGACATGAAGACCGGAACCAGAAACTAGTCTTAAAACCAAGTAAAGAGAAAGCAGAAGGCATTATGGTGTAGATTTGGAACCTGTTGGTCTGCTTCAAACCATAATATAGCCAACTGGTCATCTCAATGGTGCTGGAAAAGTTAGAATCACATCGAATCTCAGTTTCCTTAGAAGGAAAATTTAGTGTAAAATGGGGTGGAAGTGTGGAGTAATTTAACAGTTTTCTTCTGGAGTTGGTGGGAAGATAAGGAGCCAGAAACAATGAAAACTAGCAATTAATAAGGAATTGCTAGTCACCAGCCTCTGGAGCATCGGCAAAGCATAGTGAGCCTGATTGTTATCCTGTGTGATATCAAGACAAAGGTCCTCAGTGGAACACCAGAATTAAGGAAAGCTCCAGAGACAAGTCTTTATTGATGGAGCATCATTCTCTTGATGGAGAAACAAAACAATGCCCATGTATTCTGAGCTCTTCAAGAATCCAGGAAAAGACCTCTGAGAAATATGGGGAAATGAAGGCTGGGCAGCACAGCTGCATGTGACTCAGAGGAATAATCCCTTTGACTATAGAGGAAGGTCTCTAGGAACCTGTCTCCAGGACAGAGCTGTGCTGTGTATCACTTCTTTACTGAATGGCTACTGGGAAGAACAGGCATATTTATCCATGTGTATGTGACAGAAAGCTAGAAAGGCTTTGGAATTGTTGAGTTATAAGGTTAAAGGCAAAAAAAAATTCCTTAAATTATGGACAGATGTAATCACTAAACTCTTCCATCCAAAATGGCAGCTGGAGATGGGGTCTCAATGCAATGGCTTTCTGGCCAACAGAGGGAGGTAAGGAATGGTCAGGGAGACAATATAAGATCTGGTACAAAGGCAAGAGGTTGGACATCACAGTCCACAGAGGTGAGCAAGAAGGTCAAGATTAGAGCAGAAAGTTTGAAAAAAGATTCCATTGTCCTGCCCCCCATCCCCATCCCCATCCCCATCCCTATCCCAGTCCACCATCTCCTCCCACTATATCCCATCTCACCCCTGCCTCAATCTGGGTATGCATATGGTTTTGTGAGTGTGTTTGCTGTGTCAGTAGGTATACATGTGTTTTTCTCATGTAGATACATGCAGAACCTAGAAGTTGACATTATAATGCTTCTCTGCCTTATCTCTTTGAGATAGGATCTCTCACTGAAGGATTTTCTGGCTGGCCATGAAGCTCACAGGATTCACCTGTCTTTGTGACCTCCGGCACTGGGGTTATGGGGTGTGTCACTATACCCAGGTTTTATACTGATGCTGAGAATCTGAACTCAGGTCCTTATGTTTACATGACAAGTATTTTGTCCACTGAGCCATCTCCCCAGAAAAATCAAAGTTTTTCTTTTGGGATTCATGGAGTTTCTATGGGCGGGGGATATTTCTTTTGAGAGAAAAAAAAACTAGTGGATCCAAATACCCAGTTCACCTACAGAGGTCAGATTGTGGATATAGTGATACATTAATTGGAACTCTGCAGAAAGATAGAACCCGTAGAGTAGGGAAGGACAGAGGGAGGAAGGGATGTTTTAAAGAACTGATGCATGCGGTTGTGGAGGCCGAGTACTATCCTGCTATCTGCAGGATGAAGATCCAGTGATGTTAGCAATGCAATTGCAGTTGAAGCCTGGAAGCCTGAGGACAGGAGGTGGAGGTGGGGATTAGTGAGGCAAGGGGATGTTGTAAGCCCCAGTCCAAACGCAGGAGGCTGACATCTCAGTCCACAGATGAGCAAGAAGAGGACTCTTTACTGACTTCTCCATTTTTGTTTGTTTGGTTTTGTTCTATTCAGGTCTTCAGTGAGTGCGATGATGTCTTTCTACCCTGGAGGGCAATAGACTCTACCAAGTTCATCACTTAAAGGACATCAAGGAACAGTCACATGGAGACACACACACATGAACACCCCATGATCCAGTCAGACAACACATGAAATCAGCCCTCCCAAGCGCTGAGCAAATGTGATGTGGAGGAATTGGTACCCATGGAGGCACAGGCAGTTCTCAGGATTTCTCAGAGTTATTCTGGGGGTGCTTATCAAATTCAGAAGTCTTGCCTGAAAGCAGAGTCTACAGTCTGCTCAGCACCAGGCAGCCACCTCAGCAGAATTAAAGTGAACACTGGGCTCAGCTGAACCTCAGACGACAGCAGCCTGTGCCCTGGTCCGGCATTAGAGCGTATGTCTTCAAGGAAAGGGTTTTACATTTACTTTGCTTGCATGACCCATTTACTCCAGTTCTGCTGGCAGGAAGAAATGAAGAACACTTAGTGTGCATCCCTTACAATGGTCTCTTCCTGTGCATTTTCCCCAATCAGGGCCACTTCCCACGCTCAGCCTTCTCCCTTACGAGACTTATCTGCAAAACAGCTAACAGCCACCAATTCTTTTGCTTCACCCCCACTTTCTGTTGCTTTAACATGTAGAATTCATTATAGAGATACTGTTAATTCTTAAACAGACTGAGTCTCTCCTCAGTTATTAAATGGAAATGTGCATCTTTGAAGCGAGGGAGCTACTCTCTTCCGTCCTAACAATGCCCGAGCAATGGAAGTGGTACCGTATACGCCCCTCATTACCTTTCTGTTGGTGGGAAAGGTCCTTCTGCCTCCTGGGACTGGTTGCACATGAGAATATGGACATAGAGATGCAGGGAACTGTATAAGCGACATTTATGACACCATGATGGAGGTCTCTGAGCAGAAACAGACTAAACATATTCCCCTGTTGTGGTTTTGAACCCAAACAGGAACTGTGGGGAGGTTTTTATAGGTTACAAAGGAGACTTGTCTAACAATAACTTTGCTTTTATAGAAATAAAACTATTTTCAAGAAATCTTACTGGTATGTGAGAGTGAAGCCCAGTCTAGTGTGAACTTGGTGTGTCAGTAGGTGTACATGTGTAATTTCTCCCAAAAGCCTTGCTGTCTGCCCTGTTAGATGCCTTTGCTTAACTAGCTGGAGAAGTATTTACCTTCAAAGTATAGCCACACAGTGAGCAATGTTCACATTCTGAAGTCCTGAGGCCCTAAGACAATGAGACCGTTTTTTGAAGTTTCATCCTATATTCTTTCTAATCTTAGTACTTCACTAATTTGTTTCAAATTATTCATTTTTATATTAATCAGTATAATTTCATAAGGTTTAATTTTTTAAAAACTAGAAATTTATTTTCATGATGCTGAAGACTTGCACAGTATAGGCGTGTAGGATAGCATCATAAACCAGAAAGTGTCCATTGAAGTCCTATTTATGTATTTGTCTTTACTCAAGACAGTAATGTGCATTTGATTAGCATTTAGAACTTGTCATCTGTCCTCTGTTGCATGCCTTGGAAGAGTTGAGTATCACAAGAGCAGCTTCTGACCCATGGCTGGGGTCCCCACGTCTACTGCTTCCAATACAGAGACCAAATGAGCCTTTCAGGAAAATCCACTGCCACAGGAGCCCTTTGCATTCCAAACTAAGGAGCATGAAAAGCTGGGGATCTAGCTGCACAAATGTGAGGATGAGGAACCAAGTTCACATCCACAATGCCCATGTAAAGAGCTGGGCTTGAGGGTTGATGCTGTACCAGAGTGTTTACTTCACATACTTGAAGCCGCAGGTTCAATATCCAACCCTGCCAGAAAAACATCCCTTACATAATCACCATAGCCTTTCCAGACTCACAGACCTCCTGGTTTTTTGCTGTCTGTTTATCTGCCTGATAGGGGTACTGGTAGTTCATTCTGAGGCTGTCCCTTACTGTGCCCTTCGATCTGCTGGCCTTCACCTTCTGACATCAGGCACTCCTCACAGCCACAGCAGCCAAGAAGCCTGATTCAGTCAATGTGGGTTTGTCTTAAAGCCTGTACATATAAGACAGCTTCCCTTCCACCACCAGCTCTTATTCCTGTCCTGCTCCAATTAAACATCAAAGCTCCGGGCAATACGACAATACTTCCAATATTCCTACCATTGGTTTTTGTCAGTACTATCTATTCCATGGAACTAAATATTTATTCTCCAATGTTTTGATTGACCGAGTACAAAGATTTTGTGTCAGTTCAATGAATTTTAACACACACACACACACACACACACACACACACACACACAGCCTCTCCTTAGCTCCCAGATTGCTATATAGACAATTTACCACATTTGAGAAGGTTCCCTCACATAGTGTACCCTCAGAAGCCTGCCAAAGGCACCCAAAATTCTGACCCCCATCATTATAAATCATTTACCTTTGGGGAAGATGATATAAATTGACCCATACACAATATGATCCTTGGTCCTGGCTCTGTCTCGACATTTTGTCTGTCATGTTCACCCATGCTATGTCAAACAGCCACAGTTTGTTCTCCTGTCGCCTGGGTGGCATTCTAAACCTATTTATTCTGCTTTTGATTGGCATGTAGATTGTCTCCAGGTTTGTGCCATTGCAAGGAATGCTGCTGTGAACATTTTCATACCTATCTTTTCAGTGGGCTTAAGAGCCATTTTCCATGTTTCTATACCCAGGAGTGTATTCTGAGTTATAGAAGAAATGTATGTTTAGCTTTAATAGGTATTAGATGGTTTTTAAAGTGGTAGAACCAATTTACACTCCCAGCAGCACGTTAAAGGCTCCAACTGCTCCACATCGCCGTCCTCACTGGACCTGCTGGTCTCCTTAATTTCATTCATTCAGAATGGATTTGTGGTAGGTTCTAATTACAGAGTTAGCTAGGATTTCCCCAGGGTGTATTAACGTAGAGATGCCGCAGTAAGCTAAATGTTGAAATCAGAACCCTCAGATGACAACTTTTGCAGGTAGGGCCTGTGAAAGATGGCGATTTGTACCTTCATCCAAAATATCCCCTTACTCTTTCCAGCCAGGGAAGACTTGGTGATATTCCCATCTGTGTACAAAAAATCAAGACCAAACATCTGCACTTCCTGCCAAGGGGTCTCTGACTTCCAGCCCCCAGAACTCTTCGAGGTTTCTGTAGATAAGCTACCTAGTCTTTGTGTTGTTTTTACTATAGTAGTCTAATCAGAATAAGGTGGTAACTTTACATGTGTTTATTAAGTGCTTGGAAAACTTCTCTGAGGCTGGAGGTATAGCCCAGTGGTAGAACACTTGCCCAGCATGCTTGTGGCCTTGGGTTCAAATCCCAGCACCAGAAAAAAAATTAGTATGAAAGGTTTTTTTGGTGATTTACCTGGTCATATCTTTTGACCATTCCCCAGTGAGCTACTTCTCTCTTGCATGCTATTGTCAAAGTTGCATCTGATTTGCTGGTATAAAACATTATTATTTTCATATCCCCAGTTGAATCCTTGGTCAGACACTTTTTATTGCAAATATCTC
The DNA here is from genome assembly GCF_004785775.1 of Grammomys surdaster. Classification (NCBI taxonomy): domain Eukaryota; kingdom Metazoa; phylum Chordata; class Mammalia; order Rodentia; family Muridae; genus Grammomys; species Grammomys surdaster. The sequence continues at coordinate 2,598,416 of NW_021620534.1, read as the reverse complement.
TCCAAGATGTGGATTTCCTTTTCATTCTTGTAAGGACACCTTGGGGGCAATAGGCATCCGTAATTTAAGTGTAATTAAACATTATTTTTTTTGAAGCTGGTGCTTGTCATGTTCTATTTAAGAAACTCAAGGCGTATGCCTGCAGCATCTTCTAGGACAACCTTTGTTCTGTCTCCTTGTTCAGCTGTGCTGTGGTGTCGTCTATTTCTCTACACTTGTTCTTCACATGTGGAGCCAACTAGTGCAACTCTGTTTACAGAGATGGCCATCTGTCTTGTCCCCACCACCTCCAAAGTGCAATGACACATTTGCAGTAAATCCTTAACAGAATTCCTTAGTTTCTTCCTCTGCATTTTTTTCTTCCTTTCCTTGCTTGAATAAAAGGCTATCTCAGCCAGTTCTGATGGCTCACACCTAAAAGCTAAGCCAGGAGAATTGTCACAAGTTTCAGGCCAGCCTGGTCTAACTAATGAGTTCTAGGCCAGTATAGGCTTCAAAGTGAGAACCTGTCTCAAAATACATATAGATCTGAATTAGTGGGAATGGGCATTATTAGAGCTACAAGACCCTCAAAAGTCTGCTTACAATATGGATATAATGTACTTCCTGTCATTCTATGGTTTTATAAACAATCATAGTATAATTTATCTTGCTCACTGCATTTCTCATTCTCTCTCTCTCTCTCTCTCTCTCTCTCTCTCTCTCTCTCTCTCTCTCCATCCTTACTTTGTTGATAGAGATTATTGACATTCCATGTTCTAATATAGAGGATGTTAAGCCCAGAGGGAAAGCAGTTTTCCAATGTCAAAACATATTGGAAGGACATTTATAATAACTCAGACCTCAGGAAAGAGGCTAAGCTTAGAGACAGCCCATGGTTGGTAACAGAAGGCCAGGCATAGAAGAGGTGAGTAGGGAATAGGGAGGGTGGAGACAAGAGAGTTGGAGTGGAATTTTGGAAGCACCAAGTTTCAATAATGGATAAGAGAAGGGGAATGTGCTAACTTATAAGAGAGAGAGAGAGAGAGAGAGAGAGAGAGAGAGAGAGAGAGAGAGAGAGAGAGAGAGAGAGACTGAGACCAAGTGATCACAACACATGAATCAAGACAGAGGAGTAAATGAACCCACGGGGCTTGGCATTTGGAGGTCAATGAAGGAATAACCTTGAGTCAGGACAGGAACAAAAGTCCACAGAGGAAGTGGAATCCTTCAGTCTAGAGACTGGGAAGAAAGTAAAAGATGAGCAAGAAGAGACGAGGGGTTAGAAGGCACATTTATTGTGTGTGTGCTACCATTTTCCCTGCAGCTTGGCTTCCAAACCATACCAGGCTTTAAGGCAAATGTGTCCATTTCTTCCGTCTTCCCTGCCTCCCTTCCCCTCCACCTGACTGCACCCTGGCAGATCATTCTTTCTACCAACACCTCTGCACACGGGCCAGCTTCATTGCTTGGGAATAACAATTCAAGAAGTTAGTTTCTTCCTCCCTGGTTTGCCTCGCTTTCTGTCCCTTCCGGTGTGCTCAGGAGATAACAGTGTAAAATTTGCAGCTGTAGTGGCGTCCCGTACTCACTTCAGGTTCATCCTCTGTACCCACAGTAGGATTTTCTCTGGTGTTCAGGAAACCATTGCCATACAATGGACAGTGAGGATGCTGGAGCCTCCTTTCTGACTATTCTACAGGGGAACGAGCAGCCTTTGTGGAGATCCTGGTCTGCAAACATGAGGGCCGAACTCAAAGACTGGAAGACCAAAAAGAAGCTGAAAAAATTGGAACAAAAATTGCTCATGGAGCTCTGAGTCTCTGATTCGGATTGAATTCAGGCTACAGTAGTTTAGGAACAGAGGAGGTGGGTTCCAGGAGAGGCAGGGGACCAGGATGGATCCAGCTCCTTTTGCAGCCTGGGGAAAGATGGAAGGAGTCAGTGAGGCTGACATTCAAACCCGCGTCTTCCATCCACACATGAGAGAGTTTGAGTTTTTCAATATTGACTCCCGTAACACTTAATAATTTCATTGATATTTTATTGAAGGGTGAAAATTTTTTAATTCTAATTAGATTAGTTTCTCCAAGTTTACTACATTTTTAATGTGTTTTTATTATGCCTTGGGGTCATTTTCCCTACAGGGTTTACTCTAGTTTTATAATTAAAAAGGGAATCAACACTCTAGATTTAAACTATGGATTTTTTTTCAAATTTAACTTTCCTGGATCAAAGCTATTTCATGTCACACATCCCCTTGGAGATTCAGGATGCTATAACCTGATATCCACAGTGGCATCTTCTCATCTCAGTGAGCTATGACAGCTTTCACTGACCAGTGCTGGGAAATGCCTCAGCCTATAGATTGCTAGGATTGCTCCCAAACTCTCTGGTGGTAGGCATGAGCTGGCTGCCTCAGCTCTGGCTGCAGAGCGTGCACAGGTGAAGTGGCTGCCTTTCCTGGCAGTCCGGAGGTGGAAGCTGTCGCTGGATTCTGCTACCTTGGCCTCACACTGACAAACAGCACACTAATAGGCAAGGAACTAGACAGTCCTATCTAGGAACCCAGCATGTCTCCTGGCAGAATTGCTAGAAGGTTCTGGTTTCCAAATATGAAAGTTTTGTCAGAGCCAGAGGCTCAGCATTCCCTGCCTGCATGGACTCTCATGGTGCCCAACTCTTCTCAGAGAGCCTCCTTCCTTTCAGGCCACCTATATGCCATGTGTTGTGGGGATCAGTAATCCCCAAAGAAACCCCAAGGGAGACTGAGTCCTATTCCCAAAGATTGGGTCTTTTTTGAGCTTCCACTAATGTGGGGAACATTGTGAATCTCGTTTTAGAAGCAATGAAACTGAACCATAGTCCAAAAGATGAAGTGCCTTGTCCCAAACTATCCCCTGAAGCAGTTGAACCTCATTTAAACTCAGATTTGTCCAGCTATAAATTCCTGACACTTTATACACCACCAAACAGCATCCTTCTAAAAGCTACCAGGCTCAAAGTGCCTGTGTGGGGGGAACCCTGTGTGTCCTACCACTTCCTGGCCAGGACCAGGGTTATCTTGCAGACCCCTCCCCTTACCACTCAGTTCTATGCCCAGAATGCAGACTGAGGTATGTGTGTGTGTGTGTGTGTGTGTGTGTGTGTGTGTGTGTGCAAGCACATAATATGTATGCCTGTACATTGGAAGCCAGAAGTCAGCATCAGGTATCTTCCTTGATTTTCCTCACCTTTGAGACAGGGTTTCTCATTGAACATGGAATTTATCAGTCTGGCTAGATTGGCTGGCTGACCAGCAAGTTTCAGAAATCTTTCTGCCTCTACCTCCCCTGGACTGGAATTACAGGCATATGTCACTGTGTCTGGCATTTTACATGGGTGCTGGGGACTCAAACTCAGGTATTCATGCTTTTACAGCAAACAGTTTACCATCTGGGCCATCCCCAACACCAAAGGACTCTTAACATGAAGCACAATGGATAAAAACTGGATCCAGAGTGCCTCCTTCCGGTACAGGAATCCAGAGTCAGACCCCAACCCCTCACCCTGGCCAGTCATGCCAGAAGAATCTCATTGAAAATCCTCCCTTGCTGCTCAAACAAATTGTTTCTCCATGAGCTTGTAGTAATGCGTCTTCCTCCCTCGTCTTGAACTTATCTAAACAGCCACAAACATCTCCATGCTTATGAAAATGAAATTATCCAGATGTCTCTGCAGATGTTACAAATAGCCAGCACAGTGCAGTATAAATGCAAAGGAAATCTCTTCTCCCCATTTGGGATGAGTGTTTGCAAATGGGACTAGCAAAAGTGACCAGGTGCATACCAATTCCTCATGAAGGTGACTTTATCCCTGTAATGAGAATTCCCCTTTCAAAATCATAAATACTCAGACTTCAAATGTTTTCCTCCAGTGGTAAACAGAGATTAGTGATTGATGGTTATTATATTGTTGTTAATTTTATTTTAGATTAAAAAAAATTAAGGAATCCAGTGAGGCATAGCAAAGATGAGAGGTAAGGGTGATTCTGTGGTGTTTTGTAGGGCAGAGTTCGTAACGGAAAGCAGGTTAGACTTGGGTATTTGGGAGCAGGAGTTGGGGAAATTGAGGAGAAGAAGATAGGAAGGCAGATAGAGGCAAAGAGTTTCATGGAGGAGATGAAGTTCCAGGGGATCCTGACAAGGACAGAGGACATTTAAAAGATGAAGGCAGTGGAGAAGGCCCTGAGCAACTGCTTCATGGCAGTGGTGGGGTTCATGGGAAGAGGGGCACTGCATCACTTCAGCAGGAGGTGGAGGGAGCTCTGGATGCCTGACTGAGGATGCTTAGATTTTACCTTTGAAACAAGAGAGAGTAGTGGGGCAAACAGAGGCCACGGAGGAGGGAAAAAAGCAGGAGAGAATGAACTCTTATGCCCGTGACGATGAGAGGTAAAAACTGGAAGACAACGGCTCATGCATTGGTCTAGCATTCTTGGATCCAAGCTCTCACAGGGATGTTGAGAGGTCCACACGGCTGCTCTGGTCCAGGGATTAGGAAATGAGCATATACCCTCAATCCTGCATCCAGATGCATTTGGAATAGGAGCCACAGAGCTGGCCAGAGCCTCACATCCTTCCTGCCTCTGGTTGCTTCATCCCTACTTTCTTGGGGTCAACCTGTAGGACCTGCTGAAGTTGCTTCCCTCACAACCTGCTCTGTGACCTGGCTTCCCACTGCTATCCTGCCTGCACTCGTGCATAGAGTCGCATCCCTTCAGGTCCTGCTGCTGTGTCCTTGAGCCTCCCGCAGCTCTGGCTCTTGGCTTGCCTTTCTGCAATCTGCCGTGTATAACAGCATCCCAGCAGCTGCCACCTCCCCACAGCTCTTCAGCCTCACATAGAAGCCCTCTCCAGGGCCAGCAGACAGGACTCAGAGCTGTTTGGACAGGACCTGTGCACTGCCATGGGAGTGGGTGTGTACACCCTTGCCCTCCAGGAGCCCCTGGCCCCTCAGATATTGCCAGGTTTACCCCATGCTTGCAAGCTCAGGTGGACCAAAGAAGAAACTCTTATTTTTATTTATCTAAAACATCATTTAGCATTTTGCAACAGAAATAATTTTTGTCACTCCCCAGCAGGACTCTGAGATGGCCTTAAACGGTGGCAGTGGGAGAAGTCTTCCTGTTTTCTTGCTGGTGTTGGCTAATGTCCTCATGGCCATCTGGTCTAGCCCAAGCAGATGGCTTCCATCAATCCTCATTCCTGGCCTCAGGCCTCTTTGGTTCTAACAATACTCTCAGCTTGTGCCCTGACCCTCTCAACACTAGATCATACCAGGGTAAAAGATACTCAGAAATCAGGTCCCTGAATGCCAGGAGAAACCAGAAGCCATTTTTCCTAGAGAAACTGTCTGCCTCAACAAACTTCTGCCCAGCTATGGGGAACACATTCTTTTTTCCTTGGCTTGCCCTAATCTACCTTCCTGGGTGAGGATGTCAGAGCTCCATCTTTGAGCTGTGCCTTTTTGGAGACCTGAGGAGCAAAAAGCGAACTAAAGTTAGGCCTGTAAGAGGTTTTGTTGAAGTGGAGATAAAGTGAGACAAAATCTATGAAGATTTAACAAACTCTCCTCCAATCCATTCTAAAACTGCAGACCAAAGGTCTGGAAGAGTCCGGCAAAGGGCACAAGTCTTGGGACTCCAGCTGTGCCTCGTCTGTGTTGGTGGGGGCTACCCTGAAATACAGGAGCCTGGGCATACCACTAGCTATTGCCACAGACTATAGGCCAACTGCACTCCCAGCTCTAGTTCTTTCTAGAAAAGGGAGCATTGCAGCATGCCTTCACAACCACACAGAGCCCTGCACACCTGCACATTCCTCACCCGTCCCTCAAGCTCCCACCCAACTCATGATGGGATTCGCAGCAGGTCTGGCTTGTTTTCAATAGCCCCATCATGTCCTAAGTTCCTTCCCGACCCCTGGGAACTACACCTTTGAAATCCTACATAATGTGGATCTTGTTTCTCTTTTTCTCTGTGTTATGAAACCTTCACATTAGGAAATAACCTCACACCCGCCTTCAACTGGCTGGGAAAAGGGCCAGTTGGAGGGCCAGAGAACATCACTGCCTCATTCTTCAGATATTATATCATCATTCACCTCTGCCTAGTAAACCTTTGTGTCCCATAAGAGAAACATTACGTGATATCCTTGTGATGTCACCCGGCCAACTACCTTCATCCCCTCCAAGAAGGTAGACACTCTCCATCTCAGCTTTGGTCATAGTTTTCCATGGCCTCTGAGGTTGTACAGCCAATCGTCTCTAAAGACTGAGTGACAGGATGGGACATAGTGACGTAGTGAGTCTCCCCACCTTCCAAGCAGAGGTGTAGGGCTCCTCCAGCATGCTTTCTAGTCTCCTAACACTAGTATCTTCCTTGGGTGATGAGTAAGTAAGGGACATTTGACAAAGTGCTTGCCAAGTGCCAGGGACAACCTTCAGCTTCACAGCCACCCTATGAAATTAGTGCTATTAACCATGCTTGGAAGATAAAAACTTTTAGAACACGGAGAAGTCAAGCCTCTTTCCTGAAGGCACACAGTCACTAAGAAGCAAAACCAAGACTCAAAACCAGCTTCTCTATCAAATCCCTGGATGTGGAGTGACAAACCCTAAGCTGCCTCACTTCCAGGAAATTAGAAATGAGGGCCTGGAGAGATGACTTAGCACCGGAGCACTTACTGCTCTTGTAGAGGACCACATCAGGCCGCTAACAACTACCTGTAACTACAGTTTCATGGGTCCTACTGCCCTCTTGTGGCCTCTGAGGGCATTGCATGCATGTGGTGCACATTCAAACACACACACACACACTCACACACTCTCACACACACACACTCAAACACACACAGAGAGAGACAGAGAGAACAGGAAGAGAGAAATGGGTAGCATGAGAGTAAAGGGAACTGACCACAATGCATAGATACTAGACAGGAAGAAAACTAAGTAAGTACAAAAAAAAAAAAAAGGCATAGCTCTGGGCACCCGTGAATTTGCAGCTGTAGCAACAGGGTCCTGGGAACAGGGTCCAGGGTCCTGGTGCCTGGGAAACCTGGATGCAAATGTATCCTCCTGACCTTATACTAAGGACTTGTCATCAGCAGAGGCAAGCCTGGCTCTCAGTTCATACCTTAGAATGCAGGGCTAGCCCTGCCTTAAGAGTGTTTGTCATAGGCACAGCTGTGATGTTTGGACAGCCCTCTAAGTACAATAAAGAAGCACGTTCTTCTCAGTGGGGCTGTGGCGCATCTGTCCAGGAAAAGGCGGATAGCTATTCAGCACTTCTGAGAGGTTGTTTATAGAACTGGCTTTCCATGTGGCTCATCCTGCACTTGGGAACATTACCCTCCAAAGAAAGTGATTTATTCCTCCAACAAATATTTACTGAGTACTTAGTATGTGTGAAGTACTCAGAAAACTCTGGAGGATAGAGGACAAGCTGTCATTTGAGAGGCTTGTGTGGCTTCGCATGGGGAATCACCACAATAAAATAGAACTGGCATAGACTTACAAGATGACCACAGGAACTAACATTTGAGAGTTTACATAGTAGTCATGCTGTTGTCCCTGGATTGCTGGGAGTTGTGTTCAGACATTATGAGTATGAATTTGTGTAGCCCTCAACACAGCTCTGTTAGGTAACAAGTATACTGTGGTGCACGGCCACCAAAACTGAACTGCGCATGGTGTTTTCTTAGTATACTGTCCTCACTAAGGTGTGCATGCTCTGGACCTAGCCAGAGCCCTTGGCATGGCCCACTGGTTTCCCACTCCTCCTACTGTGTCCTTGCCCTCTCAAGAATCCCTTTGCAGCCTAGACCACTAGACAGTCCCCTCCTGGCACCTTCCCCACCCTCTGGGTGATGCTCCAGGACTGGCTAGGAACTGAGACACCCCCATCTGCCACACTCCCTGCAAGACCAGATGGCCATAGCTTTGGCCAACCAAGACCAAGGTCTTTTGGGCCCACTTTCTCCTTCCCTACCCAACATAGCCAGTCTATGCCAGGCTACAGACAGGCTACAGGCTGCAGGACCACACTCAGGAAAGAAGCCCTTTCCCCACCCCCCTTACACACATACACACACACACACACACACACACACACACACACACACAAGCTGCCTTGCCTATACCTGGATTTGAATCATCTCTATCCTCAAATTCCAGTTCCAGCACCCTATTAGTATGTGCCCTAGGTGAGGGACGTACACTCTCTAGCCTTGCCCTTCCTATTGTGAATATGGGATCAATAACAATAGCTTCTGCCTAACAAAGTTGTCTCAAAAATCAAACATTCATCCTATGAAGTACTATGAGACCCAGAGGGTGCTATTACGCACATATGATATTCACATAGCTATTTTATTGCATGTATAATTATGTATTGAGACACTAGAGTTTCAGGTTAAGACATGAACTCTAAAGCCGAGATGGACAGGAATGAAGTCCTAGCTTTGCCTCTTACTAGATATGTGACCTTGGGCAAGTTAATTAGCCTCTCTGTGCCCCAATTCAGTTTCCTCTTCTATAGTTTTCCAAGAAGATTAAACAGCTTAATCCACTTAAAACATTTAAACGGTGCCAGTCACAGTCAGCATCCCATAAAAATGCCAGACATGACTAGTAGCAGATTCAAAAGATTAGCATATTATAATATAACCATAGTAACAAATGCTTGAGAGTTTACAGAATGTGTACATGTTTATTTTTTAAATTTTTGTTTGGTTTGCATTTAGGGGGACTGCAGGGTCTCACTAAAGATCCCAGGGCAGGGCAGTCTTGAATTCACTGGCTTCTGCATCTGCCTTCTGAGTGCTGGGATTAAAGGTGTGCACTGCCATGCTCAGCCCTTCACAGGTGTTTGCTGAAATACCAGATCACCAGATCACTACCTATCTTCCTGGGAAAGTTAATGGCAGAGAGGACACTCAGGCTGGGAATTTGACAGAGGAATAAGATTAGGCCAGGTACAGGAAGCTAGAAGAAAAGGCAAGTGAGCAATGGAGTTGGAGACTGGGGGGCTTTGCACAAGACCTTCAGTTGCTTCAGCTGTTTGGCCTGGTTCCAGTAAAGCTCTGCATCTTCATACCAAAACAGAATTGTCCAGAAGCTTTTTAAAATGCAGATACAAGTGCCCACTGTTCTAGATCCTGAATCAACAATTTCAAATAGAACCAGGTGGAGCAGAACGTTTATCATCTCTCAGGTGCTTCCCATGTACAGACAGTTCTGAAGACCCAATAAGAGCATCGGGCGTCAAGACTTCAACTGTGTGGGACCCATCTAGAAACCTTTGCCAAAACACAGACCTCAGAGGAGCGATCCCAGACCTACTGACCATTGGTCAGAGCCAAGAATTTCCTTTCCAACAAGTCCCTGGGTGATACTAGTGTTGCAGTACAGGACTTCATTTTGATCCTGGGATTATACACAAGATGTGTGGAATCAAGAAGAAGCATGGTCTGATGGCTCACAGAGTCTGCCATGTCAGCCACAGAATTTTAGACTTGATTCTGCCAGTATTGAGAGGCCTGTTCACAGATGTGTGTCGGGATGGGTGTTATGGAGAAGTTGAGAAGGAAGAAACAGAAGACCGAGAATCAAATGAAGGTGTGTGATAGTCAGCAGCTTGGACACAGAGAAGGGGAACATAAAGCAGGACAGCCATTCACAGAAGAGGTGGAGAAGGGTAAGGAAGAGATGACCAAGAAGTGGTGGGTGGCAGTCAAAGGTCACTGAGTGCCAGCAGAATATCCAAAGCCAAACTCTAAAGACATGGTGGTTATGAAGGAACAGCAGAGGGGACAGTTGTCTGGATGTCAAGGTCTCAGAAAGGGTCCCTGAGACCTCAGTGGGCCCCAGAGGAGAAGTGACAGTGTGACCTGACGTTTAAGTCAGAGACAGCCCAGGCTATTCAGAACAAGATTTCAGTCTAGGGAGTTGAGACACTGCTACAGGGAAAGTGTGGTGAGTTTTTGGGGAGGAGGCCCAAGAATAGACCCTGGGGTCATCCAGACTTGACACCTGGAAGGAAAAGGATAGCACAAAAACCCAGAGTCGAGAGTTACAAGCATTGCTATTTTACAAATGAAGATATATATATATACATATATATATATATATATATATATATATGTATAATGTGTATGATATATGTGTATATATGTATGTATGTATAAATACCTAGAGAGAAGGTCCAACTTCAGAAATCTCTTGATCTAGGATCTTAAACCTTGCTGTAAGAATCCCATTTCTTTCCATTGCTCACTTCTGCCTCCATAGTGACTTTGGAACTGCCATCCTGGTGGTTGATGAAAGGCCTCTACAGCTACAGGCTGACTTCATCCTTTCTGCCTGAACTAACCAGCAAGAAGCATATCTCTAGCCCAGTAGTCCCAACAAGTGCATCATAGTGCTCCGTTCCCTCTCCTTGGCATACAAAATACATCCCTGAACCAATAGCTCTGGCCAAGGGGAATGTTGTAGGAGCATCCAGGAGTCAGATGCATGGTGACCCAGCTCCCATGGCCACGGACAGAATGCAGAATGAACACCTGTAAGATGGTACCTGGTAGACGTTCAGTGAAGCCCAGGGCAGGAGTCATCTCATCCTTTTAAACACACTTGATGCCTCCAGAGACACAGATGGCCCTGAAAATGGTTGGAATCTCATCGTTTTTAGTGTCGAAGGTAAGTCACTCTGGGTTGAGGGTCTCTGCAAACCCTGATAAAGACGGAGAATGTAGCGGTGCACAGGATGTGATGCTGTAAGGACATCTCTATTGAATTCCTGTGTAAAGTTCCTGTTTAGCAACCTTGTCCCTCAATCTTAAAATTGCAATTTTAAAATGAAGCCTGAGATAGTGACTCAGCCTGGTGAATTTATCCTCTCCCACACTAGACCTTAGGGCCTCCTCAGAGGGCGTCTCAAGGACTCCTGGGCTATGATTTGATAAAATTGTCAGACACATTGAGGTACACATGCTATTTGATAAAACTGCAAATCACACATTGGCACCCATGCATTCCAGACAAATGATAAGAAAACAAAGAGAACCAGCGGGAGTTGGGTAGGTTGTAAGTGGTTTCACAGATTTGTTGGAGAAAGCACAAATAAACTAAGGTCTCAAATCATCTGCCTGTCTCCAGCTTCCTGTCCTCCTCTTAGCATCTATAAGAAACCTTCAGCCCCCTGACCCTCAACCATTTAGTCTAAGAACAAAGTTAAATTTGCTGAAGGAATTCAGTCTGGACTGGAACTCCAGACACTCCAAGGCCTGCCCCCTTGCCCCAGGAAGCTGTTCTGAAGACAAAATTGATAATTGAAGGACCTGTCATGCACAGTAATGGGACTGCCATGTGTGTAGCCTTTGTGTTACATTTTTGAAAATACTTTTTTCCTCAATAATTTTACTTATTTAAAACAACCCCATGGGGTGTTGATGATAGGGAAAAATTATTCCTTCAATATGCCTCCTCAGAATTTAAGGCCAGGAAATAATTTTTCTCTCCTCCTAATCAGGCATATATCCCTTCATTACGCAGTGAAAATCAGGGCTCCTGGGTATTTCTGTTTATGTTTTCGTTGTATTTCTAATATCCCAGGCTAATTTAGTACTTTGTTTTCCTAGCCAAATTATGCTAGGGGTTGAGCGTGATCATCGGCCCTCCCCCGCCCCTCCAGTGTAATGTCTGACATTTTGTTACAATTGGCTTATTTCATAGGCACCCTTTGTTGCATCCTATGGGATGCTTCTTTGGAAATAAATATTGTAACCATCATAAACAAGGAGAGTTATGAGATGTATTATTTTTGCCTTCATTTGTCAGCCAGTGAGAAACCAGCTTTAAGAATAGGCTTGCAGGCCCTCCCCACTGTTCGGGCTACTTGTTCACAGGGCATGGTCCCTCAGTCCTGTAGAGGCCTATGCAGAGTCTTTTTCCTGCCTTCTGGACAACCTTTCCTTTTTTTAAAAAAAATTTCTTCTCCTTTCAGATTATGAGGTAAACTTTGCTCCTGAGAAAAACCCTGACCAAACACCTCATTTCCCTGAGCATCCTAGAGGAGCCTCAGATCAAACAGAACAATTAACTCAGCAAACAATGCCTTTAGCTAGGCTCCCTCTGTACCCACCAGCCCGAATCCTAGCAAACACCTAGTGAAGCATATGGAGGCAGGGAATTGCAGACAGGATTTTATGGGCCTCTCACCGGGCCTGCTCGGGTTCCTTGGGAACCAGACAATTTAGCATATGTCACTGTTCCAAGCTGCCTTGGGGCCTTGGCTGGGGACCACAGACGTATACTCAAGTGGCAGCATTTAAAGTCAGGTGGGGATGGATTCGGCCAACCAGCGGGTACTGGAGGCAAGACACAGGCTTCTCAAGACTGCCCATAGGAATCTCACTGAGGAATGTGGAGAAACAAATTCTCAATGAAAGTTCCCAGTTATCCAGAGCCCTCATCCAGTTATCGAGAGCCTTCATATCACTCACTTCCAGTTCAGCCTAGAAGCTTCTTGTGCTTAGATATTGAAACTCATCAGAAAATCTCAATGTACCATGAGAGCAGTAGTTTTTACTGAAATCGCAGACTAAAATGACCTATTAAGGTATCTTGTCCACCCTCCCACCCCACCCCCTTCAGCACAGGATTGGTCCCCAAAGAGCTTTGATAGTTCATTTTTAAACAATTCCAACTGTGTGCTTTCCATGCCTGAACTCATCAGGAGAACTGTGCTAATAGACCTCATTCTTCAGAAGTGCACCCAAGATCCATCCCAATTTCTCCATTTCATAAGCTGCTCCTTGTACCATTCGAAATGACTCCACCAGCTCGCGCTGTACTCTCTCTCTCTGTGAAGCACTTGGCTGTGGCAGCTTTGTCTCATCATGTCATTTGAGATCCTGTCTTAGGCTAGAGAGAGAGTGGTCCAAAGGTTTGAAACTTACTAAGTCCTACGTGGATAAAATCTATATACTCCCTCCCTGCTTTGCTCACTGATGAAAGCAATCAGAAGGCAGAAGGCTGAACTGCAGCAGGCAGAATGTAGAACAAACAGTGACAAGCAGGCTACCACGCAAGGCTGAGTGTGGCCAGTATAGTTTGAGCAGACTGGGTTCAAATCTTAAGTCTGCCACTCACAAAAAAAAAGAAAAAAAGAAAATGTGTCCTTAGGATATGACCTGTTTGAACTTCTGTTCTTTCACAGATCAAGTGGGCAGAGCATTGCCTCCCTTAGAGAATGTTGGAAAGAGTAAGAGACTAAAAATGTGGAGGAAGGTAACATGTAAATGACAGTATTTTAATTTTAGAATGATCATGCTACATCAAGGTTTATTTCAGACTTTTTCACAGTTAGCTAAGTTATGGGATCAACTCTGATGTCCAAGGACAGAGGAATAGATTGTGTGTGTGTCTGTATGTGTGTGTCTGTGTGTATGTTTGTGTGTGAGTCTCTGTGTGTGTGTGTGTGTGTGTGTGTGACTGTATGTTGTCACTTTTCAGATCTTGTTCAGGCACCCATACAGTTGAGCTTCCAGAGTGCCCACTTCCCTGTTACACACAGAAGAGACACTCTCACTGAAGACACTCTAGTCCTCTAGCTCTCAGAATCTTTCTGCCTCCTCTTCCATAATTTCTTTTGAGCCTAAGATAGATGGATTGTGTCGTAGATGTATCAGTTGGGCCTGGGACCCCAGAAAAACTCCTATTCTTAATCAACAGCTGATAAAGACCACCGAACAACCAAGAAGGCTTCCATTGCCCCAAAGAAGTAACCCAAGTCAAGGAGGAGACATGCAGAAGAGGATATTGCACAAGGAGTCTCCCAGAATGCAAAAGGAATGGCAGTGAGCCTATGGAATAAGAAAGGAGGCCTTAATAAGAAACACCCACAGAACAACGACGAAAACGAGTGTTTAGCAATTCTAAGCGTAATTATATAAATGGAAAAATCCAATGTAATGCTTAGGATATAAATTAATGATACCATTAATGGTAAAAAACTAAAAATAAAAACAGCTACAGAGGAAAAAGAAACCGTTACAAAAGCTTCCATAGATGGAAAAATATTTAAATGGTGACAGTTTCTCAAAGCTAAAAGATAATGGATAAAATCCGTGGATGCCTCAAGAAAAGTGACATCCAATCTGGAGTTTTACTCACTAACCCACTGCTTCTTAGTGCATCTTAAGAGGCTTTGTCCCGTGGATTCATTTGATATCAGAGATAACACTTGATATGGGCCTCTGTTCCAGAACTTCCTAACATGTAACCTTAAACAAACACTATTTCCATTCTGGGTCTCAGGTTGTACACATACCTCAGAAAGGTTTGGGAAAATGAAGGATGAGATTGGAAAAGGGTGGAGCACATCTCTGACTCTAGAACCAGGCAGATCAACACAGGAGACTTTTCACCCTTCCTTTGAAAATCTCTTTCAGAGATTCACACTGTAAATCAGCCAGAGAAAGAGATTGCCAAACTTTAAGGAATTCTTAGAACATGCTTTGAAACAACTAGGAGTTTAAAAAAATAAAATAAAATTACAGAATTTGTAAAAAAAAAAAAAAGTTATTCTGAGACATATGTAATCTTTCCCCCATCATATGTGTGTGTGTACATATGTATGTTATATATCATATGCATATATGATATATATCATATATATTACAGTTCCATGCATTCACCTGATGATCTCATTATTTTGTTTAACTTTACAGTGGAGTGATATTTCATTAGGTATCACATTTTGATTATCTAGTCATATTTCGAGACATCTATATTGATTCCATTTCCTGAGTATTGTAACTAAAACCACAATGGATATTTAAGTATCTCTGTAGTAAGATATAAATTCCTAGAATGCTACAATATTGACTTGCCAAGGAAGATACACCTTCTAGAACAATAGTAGCTAGATTGTTTATGGGGTAACCAAGTGCTCTCCTGATTGGGTTCAAAGTATTCCTTGTAGAAGGGAATTCATGTCAGGTACTATAAACTTGGTCAAAACCCCTGGCTAGTGAGTCAGAGATGCACTGGGGGGACCTATTGGTACTGCTTTGCTAAATGATCATGTTGTTAAATTCCCTTCTAAGTATTTATGTTTATATCATTGATTGGTGTTCCTCCAAGTTTTAGTCAGAGAAATTTCTTACTGCAGTTGGCAGTGATTAATATAGGGACTCATAACTGTTCAAAGTGCTGAGATTGTTACTGTGAGTGCTCAGCCATAGATATTTTATCTGCATCATGCCTCCCAGAAAGGATCAAAGAACATCACAGAAAAGAGTGCAGACAGAGTGTAGGAACTGGAGGCTGGAGAGGGGTCCTGCACAATGTTGTCCTTTGGACACAACATGACTGTTGCTGTGAGCTAATATACACAATCAAGCTTTATAGCACAACATCTGGGCAGCCATTGATCTATTCTAATCCTCTAGGCTAATCTGGCTACCTGCCAGCCAAAATCTCCCAAGATATTTGCATTTTAGTATTGGTCTTGCTCTTTGGGCTTCAGGTGTGTTCTTCCAGCATGTTTCCTCCCACCTTCCTCATAGACACCACTCTCTTCCTCTCTCCTGGATGGCAGAAGTACTGCCCTATTCTCTCTTCTGTCCAGCCATTGGCTAATCAGCTTTTATTGACAAGGAAGAGAATAAACGGTGAACATTCTTTACACAAACTTGAAACAGGAGATATTTGAAATGAGTATTACAATGCCATGTCCAGGTTACAACAATATATTGGGGACAGAGAAATCATCATTGGAATAACACAAGGATAATCTTCACATATTATACAAAACATTATGCCTACAAACATGAATGTTAGTGAGGTTTCGAGGCCCTACCCCTAGCTGAGGAGCTATTGGTAGTTGATGGAAGACAGCAGAACTTTTTTTTTTTTGGTGGGATGGCCCTAGTAGGTTGCCCATAACTTAGTGGATGACTCATGTACATATGGGGAACACTAACTGGACTCTGTGAGTTATTTTTTTAAGGGACATGAAATTGACTTGTAGGGAGAGCCAGGGGGAGTTGGAGGAGAGTGTGGAGAGATACTGTGAACAATATATAAATATTGTGCCAACATATATTGATATATCAACCAAGATATATTGTATACACCTATAAAAAATAAAAAGAAAACAATTTTAAAAGACAAAAGAAGCCAATATTAAATTCTTAATTAGTTAGCTATATTTTACTATTTTCTGTATTCCTGAAGTTATCTTTGGCATATGTTTTTACCTGTGTCTTCATTATGCAATCTCATGTTGGAAGCTGCAAGCCACCCTGTTGAGAGATTTACAGTACAACAAACAAACAGTCCCATAAATCAAGACCTTTGTTCTCAGACAGACAGTTCTAAAACATTTGTTAGCACACACTGGCTAGAGATCAGGAATATCAGATTTTGATGTATCTAAGTTTCCAAAAACTCATTAAAAATTTGACTTCTCAACTTCCTTGGAAATTTCTTTCATCTTTTTAAGAGCATGCACCTAGTAACAGACTTCAGAACAAATGAACTGGAAGGGGAAAAAAGCTTTCCTTCCACCCTATTATATTCTGCAAACTAAAAGAACAAAAAATAAATTAGTGGAAGTAAAGCATATAAAATTTTTAATGTTAACATTTATTTTTCTGTGGGACTTCAAAGAGAAGAAATAGAAACCTAAAATAAAATAATTAGACTTGGAGGCATATATATATGTGTGTGTGTGTGTGTGTGTGTGTGTGTGTGTGTTAACAAAGGGTATTAAATTATAAAGAACTAGAAGATGGAAAGGTACTGAGGTACTGAGGTTTGGGAGATAGAAAATTATGGGAAGGAAGATACATGGGGAAACAGATGGCAGAGAGGAGTCATTGGTAAGCTTTGTTTTATATAGACTTATCTCAGTGCCCACCCTCTGTCCCAAGTGACCAGAGTCACCTGCTTCATGCTGGCACAAAAGAGGAAGGCACATATATGCCACTTTCACAAAGGGAAATTTATGCTCTGCTTCTAGGCAATTAGGGGGAGGGATAAAGAGTTTCTTTAATGCCTGTCATTTCTCAACTGGCTCCAGCTCAAAACAACACTCATGCCAAAGATAGTTGGGGGTGAAATAACATGATCCCCATTCACAGTGTGGTCTGGGGACCAGCAGAAGTGATGTCACATGGGAGTTAGATGAGAAAATTACCCAAGCCCTGTCAGAGATCTGCTCACTGGGAATCTGCATTTTAACATGGTAAACCATGAGGCACAGCACTGTAGCCTTGTGTCCTGGCTGAAGTGTCTGCTCTTAGCCTGAAAGCTTTCCCTTCCCCACCAGTGAGGGATCCCTTATGAGCAATCAGCCATTGTGAAGATGACAATCGCCCAGTGGCTTAGTAAACACAGAGAGACCTTGTTTGAGGGATAACTTTCTTCTCAATTTTACCAAGATACACCATGTGGAGGTCAGGGTTTTACTTGGAACAATGGAAGAGTGAAAGTAGAGATAGCTCAGTCATTCCAGGATCACAGGAAGGATCCCAACTCAGAGCTGTTGTTCACACTTCGCTTAGCAAACAGACCAGCTCATAAAGGTACACAGATCGAGTCACAGGGTTCCCCTCACACCTCGGTCTCTGCACTAGCTCTCTGTCCCTGGGTCTTCCTTGGTTGCCACTTCCCTAACTGGTCCTTGTCTCTTGGTCTAAGTGTCTCTTTCAGAAGTGACAGTGTTGCCTGCTCACCCTCCAATGTCCTTCTGTCACCCTGCCTACGTTATATACTTCACTGAGCCATCACCATTTGATTTCATCTGACCAATTCCTTTGCTTGACTGTCTCCTGTTGTACCCAACACACACGTGTGTGTGCACATACACAAAGAACATCCTAGCTCACACACATTCCAGATGCATCCTAACACAAACACACACACACATGCACTCATGTACACACACGTGTGTGTGCACATACACAAAAACATGCTAGCTCACAGACACTCACAGATGTATCCTAACTCAAATACACATGTAAATGCACACACATGTGTGTATGCTCGCATACACAAAAGCATCCCCTCTCTCTCTCTCTCTCTCTCTCTCTCTCTCACACACACACACACACACACACACACAGACAGACAGACAGAGAGAGAGACAGAGAGAGATTAACAGATGCATCCAAGCTCAAGCACTTGAACACACACACACACACACACACACCTTAGCTGTGAACTCCATTAAGCATAGGTGTCTTGTCAGCACAAGAGTAAGTGGGCACAGAGTAACCCAGGAGCCCCTGGGCAGTTGCGTGTGTAAGTGACTGTGGTGATTCTACCAGCCTTGCCACCCCCATGCCTAGTCCTGAACCCTAAAATGAAAACCAATCCATTTCCCTTCCTTGGCCTATGGCTCCCAGAATTCCCAATACTTGTTCTATGGGTGCTGGAGGTGAAAAAGCTTGAAGAGACGTCAGTGAAGCCTGCTAGTTGAAATGTGTGTGAACCCCATCAATAGCAGCTCCTCGAGTGAATTTGGCTTAAGAAGCTGCCACACTGCAAGGCATCTACAGAGTAAGAAGGCCAGCCTGGTCAGCATTCTTCACAGACCCTGGCGAGAAAAAGGGAGAGAAACCTGAGAGATGGCTCAGTGGTGAAGCATGGTTGACTCTGCATTTGCTCAAAAGCTGAACACATGTGTGCACACATACAAAGATGTGTACATACATACATACATACATATATACATACATACATACATACATACATACATACATGTAGATAAGTTAAATAAAATAGATACATCCTTTTTAAGGAGAAGAATGGAGGTGGTACTTGGAGAGTATAGTTAGGCTGTTCCAACCATGCTTAACAGGCTAATCATGGACTGCTGACTCCAACAGGAGCTACAGGAGAAAATTCCACACCTATCATCACCACAAACCACATGACCACTGGCTCAGACCTGTAGAGAACAGGCTGACAGAGATGGGTATAGGGTCTTAGACCCTGTCTTATTAGTGTCCTCTTCCACTTAATGAAGGAGAAATATTGGGAAGAACTAGTGGGTCCTGCTGGAGGCCCTGCCAACCTCACACCACACTCTCCTCAGGTGAACCCTGTACTCCTGCCTCTTCCTAAGACAGAAGCTGTGGCCCTCTCCCTTCCCACCCCACTCCTCCTCCTCCTCTTCCTCCTTCTCCTCTTGTTCCTCCTCCTTATCTTAGTCCTCTTCCCTGATCCCTTATCCCTTTAAACACAAGCAGAACCATTATTTATGAAGAGCTCTAATTTCTAATGCATCTATAATGCCTGGGAAGACACTGACAATTTATTTAATGAGCACAGACATGATGATTCACAAACGACGGTTCCAGTCAAAATGAGCTTCATTAATTTGCTGTGAGTCCTCTGCTGTGATTCAGAGTCTTGGGAGGACTTCAGACTCACAAATCTCCTCGACAGCCCCTGGTACTCTTGTCTGAGCCTGGCTCAGGTGTGAGTCTAGCAACCTTATTCTGCTCCTAGGCCTGCTTACCCAAATGTACCATGCTGCCTCTGGGCTACCCAACTCTGCTCTGAAGGTACCTCCCAGCCTGACATGCACACCACCACCCATCTGGTCATACTAGCAGGGCTCTGGGGACACCTGACCTATAATAACCACCCCATATACCAGTATCCTAAGGTTGTGTTTGTGCTAATCACCAGGGCACCACGGATTCAAGGCCAGCAATGAGGAGTTAACATCAGGTCTGTGTATCATCATCATCATCATCATCATCATCCCCACTACAACCACCACCACCACCATCACCAGCAGCAGCAGCAGCGACTGCTGCTGGGTACGTAGCCTTCATACATCTCCCTGTGTACCCAAGTCTTCACCTGGAGTTGGAAGGAAGGATGGAAAACTCAGCCCATGTTTCAGTGTCCTTAGCTTCCCTCCTCCAGTACATTCAGTGACCTCATATTTCTTAATCATCTAAACAAACAGTTGTGTGCTTCCCACACAAAGTTTTAATTTAGTTATTATACACAACTTCTATAAGACTTGGGTTAAAGACATCAAACACCCACAAAGCTTGTGTTCACGCAGCAAATTGCCAACTCCCACCGTTACCTCCCCCATTCGCATTAGGTATTCATCTCTGTATCTTGACAAGTGTGCTTAGTTTGCTTCTTTGGGTTCTGTTTGTTTTTATCACAGGCATTAACTCCCGCCTCCTTCTGGGCAATGTAAAGTCTTAGCCCCCCACGCTTCCTTCTTTAGCAAACATATTTTTATCTGGAGAATCAACAAGAAGGGTCATGGTCATGTTTTGTAAAAACAACGATACTGAAGGCTAGCCACACCAGCTTGTTCACCCAACGGCGTAAATGGTTGCAACAGAAGCCCAAAGCGTTTATCTGGCTCTTTGCAAGGTATTTGCAAACCCCTGTCAACCACTCCATCCAGCAATACGGAGATCAGTGCTCAGCGTTTTCATTGCCATGGCTAAATGCCGTCTTAGCTGAGCCTTGCAGTGTGCTGTGAGTGTGCTCTTTCCTCTGCATCTCATTTACATCTGCATTTGAACTTCCTGGTCTTCCATGTACTTGCTTCAGATTCTTCATAAGTTCAGCAAACTCTTTCCCAGGGTATAGAAATGTGCTTGAAGTCCTTAAGGTATCATGGACAGGTTACTCTCTAATCATGAAACTCAGCTGAGACTGGTATTCTCCATCTTCCATGGTACTGTGGTGCTTCTGACTCCATAGAATTCTACCTACCATCTCTTGCAGTTCCCTGTTTACTGTATTTTCAAAGAAGCATCGAGTCCATTATTGATCAAGGGCAAAAATGTAAGAGGTCCATTCTCTGAGATTCATAAATGTCTGAAAATACATATTCTGTGCTCACGATGCTTTCTTAGTCTGATCAACCACTGTAACTAAACACTAGAAACAGGATTGTTTGAATGACAAACATTCCTCCCTGTGTGCTGGCTTTGAGCCAGAAGAGGGTATCAGGGTGGCCAGCTTCTGGCTGGGCTTCTTTCCTGGGTATGTACCTTCTTGCTGATGCAGAGAGGGAGGTAAGAGAAGGGGTGGAGAGAGCAGAAGCAGCATGTTTAGACTTCATCTTTACTGTGTTTTCTCAGTGGTTTGTCACTTCTGCAGGCTTCTCAACCTCTTCGATGTTGTGTTAGCTCCTCTCCTGTCCATATTCATCTCCTCTCCTGGATTTCTCAGTGTCCTA
This sequence comes from Grammomys surdaster, assembly GCF_004785775.1. Classification (NCBI taxonomy): domain Eukaryota; kingdom Metazoa; phylum Chordata; class Mammalia; order Rodentia; family Muridae; genus Grammomys; species Grammomys surdaster. Next base: position 2,577,160 of record NW_021620534.1, on the reverse strand, counting down.
TGTGTGATGTTTCAGGATAGATTAAAAAACAAAGGCTTATGCTCAATCTGCCAGCTTTCAAAAAAGTAGTCAGTGCAAAAATTATAAATTTCACTCCTTTCTCTATGCCACCAGACTTTGTTCCACACAGCATTCATGGTAGTTTCTCTGTGGGGTGCTAGGCTGGTCCCAAATCAATACCAGACAAGCCTAATGGAACAGTCTGTGTGGTATGTCTTCTCATGATGTCACTGCTTAAGGCCAGGCTCCATCCCTACTGGACTGGGAGTCTTCAGGTAGACCTGTTCCTTTGCAAATTCTGTTGTCTCCATCAGAACCTTCCTGCCTTGCCGACTCCTAGTTTGAGAATAAGGAATCTCTCGGGAGCTCGCCCATGAACCACTCATATCTCCCTAGAGCTCTGGGTTAAATGGTTTTCCTTTGTGTGCTCAGAACATGGCATTTCCCATCACCCATCCTGACATGGCTAATTACAACTGCATGCTTCTTTCTTCTTTTCTTTTTCTTTTTCACTCAGGTGAGAATTTGTCTAGAACAAAGTTTGGATTAATACTTGAGGCCTAAACTCAGGTCTTAAAGCTGATTATACTTTTTGTAAGGGATGAAAGAAAAACAAACACATAAGGAAGTGAGAAAGAGGAGAAGGAAGAAGGAGGCAGGGTTTGACTCTCTTTGGCTGTGGCTCCATTGCCACCCATTTCAGTGCACACTGGAACTTCATTTCTTCCTTTTCAATTTATGTGCTGGGTCTAATTATTACCATCAAGCATATGCTGCCCACACTGACAGGAAGATGATGACTCCCACCCCAGTGACATCAGATTTGACCATGTGACCAGCCTTGCCCATTGAGTTATAAACGGAAGTGACTCCCATGCGCTTTGTTAAAGCAGGAACTTTACAGATGTGGTGTGACTTGGCTATCTTTCTCTTTACTGTTGTTTCAAGACCAACGATATCCCAAATAGAGACTGTTTTTCCTGGATCATAAGCAGGAACAATATGGAGTAGAGCCAGCCCTGGTCTCCTGAGAGAGTAACTCCAGGAAGCTGGAGGAACAAGCCACTGATGAGGTGTTGCTTGATGTTGTGCTTAAGCTGAAGAATGAGCACACAGAGCCCCGGGATTTCAGAATCAGCAGTCATCCTATTAGCTTCCTTTCCAACAAGCAGGCCAACACCCTGGGCCACTTAAACTCTGGATCCATTGCTGCTTGGAAATGTTGCCAGTCAGATCATGGAAAATGTCATTTTTTACTGGAATTAAACTTGGTAATTCAGTTGCTTCCTCCCAATTAGTTCTAGTCCCGATACCTGTAGGAGCTAGGTCAGTCTGCTCTGATTCCATGGAGAACATCAAAGCTTAGAAGTTTAGCCAAGGGTTTAGAGAGATGCTCAGAGTTTAACAGCACATGAAGCTCTGTGGAGGACCCAGGTTCTGTTTCCAGCACTCACATCAGGTGGCTCACAACCACCTGTACATCCATCCTACTCTAGGTGATCTGACATAGTCTTCTGGTCTCTATGGGCACCTGTACTCATATGCACATGCCTACACAAAGATGTATAAGTAAAAATAAACTAAATCTCAAACATAAAAAATTTAGTCAAGTTTGCATTAAATATTTTCAGCTATTATCGGGTTATCAAAGCTAAAGATGAAGGAGCTGGAAAGATGGCTGAGTGGTTAGAAGTACTGCATGCTCTTCCAAAGGACCTGAGTTTAGTTCCCAGAACCTACATAGTGGCTCAAAGCAATCCATAACTTCTGTTCCAGGAGACCTGATACCCTGTTTTGGATTCTACCGGTAAAAGGCACATATGTGATGCACAAACATACATGTAAGCAAAACATGCACATATGAAATAAATGATTTTATTTTAAGAAAAGAAAGACAAAGATGGAGTTGGAGCTATTCTGACCATTTATGGATGAACACATTCTTACTAGGTCAAAGTTTCTATAACTCCATTCTTTGACTAGAAATAGTACTTTTAAAAACAGTTCTACAATTTAAAAAAAATTTACAATCAATGATTTTGAGTTTGGTAAAGTAAAATAAATTTGAATATTTTGCCAATATGCTTCCAAGAATATCTTTTGAAAAGGCACAATTCAGCTAATGCCTATTTTAAAATGATTCCAATCAAGAAGAATATAACCCCATGGAGTGACCACTCCGTTTTCCAGGAAATTCTAGATTGCTTTATCTGAGGAAGCTTTTCTCTGGTTAAAGTATTGTGTTGTTTTTTTAAGTACAGTAGAGAACAATTGTGAGGGAACCAAGACTCCTTGACTAACTCAGAAAGATGAATGAGAGATGTGGCCAGTGATAGGAATAAGGAATTGTGGGTAAACAGCTTCCATTCTGTTACTGGTCCTTTCTACTTAATTGCTAGATAAATCATGAATGCATAGTTACTATTAAAAAAAAAACCTCAATAGAACTCTACAGAAGCACACTGTCCAACAAAACCTGCAGCAATGGCTACTGAGTATACTTGAGAAGAAACTGCCTAAGGGACTGATGTTCATCTTTATATAATTTTAATTAGTTGAAATTCAAATACATATAAATCTAGTGGCTACCATATTGGATAACGCAGATACAGAGCAAAGAGGGAAGTCAGAATCATCTTTCAAGCCTTTAAGAAACTATTTTTGTGGCTAGCTGTGTTCTTTGGGCCAGTTTTGGTGTAGTGTGCTATCTGTCACATGTAAAGAAAACAGTTGTTTATTACCTGGGTTCTATAGTCACATTGTCTACACTCAATCCTTTGACCACTTTATACTAAGTAGGTCACTGTCAGTACATTCATAAACTCCGTTGTCTCCTCCCATCTCTAAAATGGAGCTAATAATTACCTCCTTAGGTTCTTTGAGAAGTAAATTACTCAATAATTTTAAACCATTAGATGGGGCTGGGAAGATGGCTGAGTTGATAAAAGTGACTGACTGTTGTAGAAGCATAAGAACCTGAGGTTAGATCCCTAGTACTCCATGAAAGAAAGAGTAGAAGTGCACATCCATCATACCAGTGATGGATGAGAGATAGAGGCAAGTGGCCCATAGAACACAGTGACAAGGCAGTGGATGTATTAGTCAGGGTTCTCTAGAGTCACAGAAATTAAGGATAGTCTCTATATAGTAAGGGAATTTGTTGATGACTTACAGTCTGTAGTCCAACTCCCCAACAATGGTCAGCAGCAGCTGTGAATGTAAGTTCAAGGATCTAGCAATTGCTCAGTCCCACAAGGCAAGCAGACTAAGAAGAGTGACCCTTCCTTCTTCCAATATCCTTATGTAGGTCTCCAGAAGATGGTACAGCCCAAATTCAAGGTGTGTACCACCACGTCTGGATCTGGGACTTGCCTTAGTCTCCTGGGATTAAAGGTATGTACTATCTTGCCTGGGCCTAAGCTTTTCATAGCCACTATGCCTCAAGATCAGGATCCCAGGTGAGCCCTCCAGTTCTGGATTATAGGTCATTCCAGATATAGTCAAGTTGACAACCAGGAAGAGCCACTACAGCAGAGAACAGTTGAGCTCCAGGCTCAGTAAGAGACCCTGTCTCAAAGTAAGGTGAAGAGTAAACAAGGAAGATACCCAACATCATTTGGGCCTCCAAACAAACATTGATGGAGATATGTGTGACTTGGAACACATGAACACATATATACATATATACATACATGCATAATACACACACACACACACACACACTATACCAAAAGTAAATAAATAAAACTCTTAGAAGAGTTCTTAGCACATAGTTCCACATAAGAAACATTGGTGATATTAACATTACGATGTGCATATTAGTCTATAACTTACTTTATAATCCTATCTAGGAAGCTATGTCTAAACACATTGACCTTACTTAGTTTTTAATATGGACTATTTAATTATTAAAGTAATAAATGCACATGGTAGGAAAGTAGAATACTACAACCTTCTTCCAAGGGCCTAGAAGAATTATCAAGGTCTCATATAGGAAGAATAAGGGTTCCAAGATGAGCCTAGTCCTTAGCGTTGATGTTTCCTTGACAGACTAATGAAGGATTCATATGTTGGAGTTATCAGACAGAGATTAAATCAGACAGAAGTTAAAGACAAGATGGGGAATTGGGGGGTTAGAAACTATTTATTAAATATAAGATGAAAGTTCTAATGCTGAAAAGTGGAACAAAATAACACAAATAAATCACTTGTTAGATAGACTCATATGTAGAAGGGAAACATCTGAAAAGAACATTGTGGACTTGGAAGTCAAGTGAAGGAGAAACTATTCCAGAATAAAATAGACAAATATTAGGGAGAAAATTGAAAAAAATGTAAATATTTATTAAGATTTTGTCTAGAAAAAGAATCAATTGAACTGTAAGAAGATGTGTGTGTGTGTGTGTGTGTGTGTGTGTGTGTGTGTGTGTGTGTTATGGTTGTGTAATCAAGTGATAGGTTTATTTTATTTAAATCTTATTCCCACAAATTCTCATGTTTGTATTTACAGATTTATTGTGAAAAAAATGGCGCTTGCGATTATAAAGGCTAGGAAGTCCCTTGAAATATCACCTCAGGCTGCATGTGCTGGTTAATATTTGTTAACTTGACATAACTCATGGTCATCTAGGAAGAGGAAACTTCAGCTGAGAAAATGCCTCTTTAAGACTGGCCTCTTGCCATGTCTACAGAGACATTTTCTTGATTAGTGATCAATGTAGGAGCACGTAGCCCACTGTGGGTGGGGCTACCCAGGGCAGGTGCTCTGGGCTATATAAGGAAGCAAACAGAGCAAGACATGGAGAACAGGACAGTAAGCAGGGTTCTTCCAGGGTATCTCCCTCAGCTTCTGCCTCTAGATTCCTGCCTTGAGCTTTGGGTCATGGTATCTTTATCACAGGAATAGAAAACAAAACAGGACACTTAAGAAGCCAGTGATGTAATTAATCTGAGTCAAAAGGGCTGAGAACTGCGGGATGGCAGGAGGCTAAGTTCAAGAACAACATAAAGAGACACTATTCAAGTCTGGCTTTCAGAAGAAAAACAGTTGTTTTTATTCTACTGAGGCAGTCAATAGTCAGGATAATAGATGCATGACCTCATCAACAATGACAGATCTTCACTCAGTCAATTCAAATGTCAATCTCTTCCAGAGACTTCCACACAGGCACATCCAACTATCCAAGCATGACTTAGCTCTTACTATCAATGCGTAAGGCTAACCACTACAGTGAAAAAACATATTTTATACCTTCTCTTGAAAATTGTGTGAGTCCAATTTGTGTTTAAATGGAATCTCAAGAAGCAATACGTACCTTCGAAAGATAGTAATGTTTCAAGAGATAATGGCTGAAAACTTCCCACAGTATCTGAGAGTCATCAATCAGTAGGTTCAAGACTATAGACAGAAACAAGGAGAGAAGAAAGCATTATATGCATCCTAAAAATATCACAAAGACAAGAAAATCTTCAACTCAACTGTAAAAAATGTTAGAGAAAAGTTCTATGGAGCAACAATAAATCTGAAAGTTAATTTTTCAACAGAAACACTGGAAGCCAAAATTTAGCTGACTGATTGCTTAAAAATCTTTGAGGGGTGGGGGAAACTATCAATCTAGAATTCCAATAAAAATAATCCTGGAAAGCAAAAGTAAAAAGTAAAAGATTTAGAGGGAAAAATTATCAGAATTCATCACCAGCCAATTTTCACTTAGCAAAAAAAAAGTGGAAGTTTTCTGCACAAAAGTAAAGGATATTTCTGAAGGAGTATACAAAAATAATAAAGTCTTAAAAATCTTTACAAATGTGTAAATTAACAAACACCATTTTTAGGAAGTAGGTTGAAATTAGATTCTTTGAATACTTTTACTATTTTAGAAGATGAAGAATATCAATTATTATTAGATTTTTGTAAATTAAACCTGTGTACTATTTAGGAACAAAATTTCTTTTTTGCTCATTTACTTAAAATTTATGAAAAACCAGACTTTAAGTTCCATTAAATGACTTCTTTGTCTTGACTTACTGTCTTACATTTGCTCCTCTAATTTTGAATTGTATTTATTATTATTGCGGAGAAGGAGGTGTGTGATGTGTGTATGAGTGCAGGTGCACACGTGCCATGGCACACGTGCTGGTGACAGGAAACAACATCCAGGAGTCTTCTCTCTTCCTCCAACATGAGTTGTAAGGACTGAACACTCCTTTACACTGCCAATGTGATAAATTCATCAATGAAACTTCAAACATCAAACCAACCTTGAATTCCAAGAATGTCACCCTTTTCACATTACCTATGGCATTTTGATGTATCACATGGTCTCAAACTACCAACAGTCTAATTTGGAGCTTTGTTTTGCCTTGTTGGTTCTAGTTCACAAACTGATGGAGCTACAATTCATTCCACTTTTATTAACCTGTTAATAATTAACCTTTTATTAATATTTTGGATCTAATTATTTTAGTATTATCATTTGAGTTGTGAGTAGGCTACTGTTTTGTGGTCTAAAGGACTTTTGATAGTGTTAACTTCTCTATTACTTAAGAATCTACTGGAAGAGGAAGAGGAGATGGAGGACATGTAAGAGTCAGAGGCAGGGGCTGGAGGATCAGGAGAACAGGGCCCTCTAAATCAACATGGGTAAAGCCCATACGAACTCACAGAGACTGAAGCATCAAGCACAGGACCTGCAGAGGTCTGCACTAGGTCCTCTGAGTATATGTTATGGCTTCCTGTTTGGTATTTTTATAGGACTTGTGTTTTTATATGAACAGGGTCTCTGACTCTTGTGTTCTTTTCCTTCTGTTGGATTCTATGTGATTGTTTTTGTCTTATCTTACTATATTTTATTTAGTTATGTCTATTACCTCTTAGAAACCTGTTCTTTTCTGATGAGGGACTGGAAGAGAATGGATCTGGATGGAGAAGAGATGAGGAAGAACTGAAAGGAGCAGAAAGGGGGAGACTATAATCAGGATATATTGTATGAGAAAAGACTATTTTCAATAAAAGACAGGGAGGAAGTTCTAAGACTCTGGGCTGAGAATATCTCATGCACATCTGAGGAGCGGAGTTCAGATGCCCAGCACCCACGTAAAAATCTGGGCAGATATAATGGCCCACCTATAATTCTAGTGTTTCATAAGCAAAGATGGGGGATCCCTTGGCCAAGCTAGACCACTCAAATGGATGTGCTCTAGATTCAGTAAGAGACTCTGCCTTGGTAAATAAAGTGGAAAGTGATCAAGGAAGTCACTAGTAACAATCTGTGGTCTCCATGTACATATACTCTTACACTCATACACACCAGCACATACATGTGCCCCCACACAGGTGAACACACATACATTCATATATACCATATACATATACAGATGCAAATAACTATAAGAATTTACCTGTAGGTAATCATGGTACACACACTTGTAATCTCAAGGCTTACAAAGCAGAGGATTGTGGACTACATCACCCCCGCAACACACACACACACACACACCTTTTTAAAAATCACTTATAAAACTACCTGAATGCATGTGTTTTGCTTGGTAAAGAGATTATTTCTTGTTTTAATTAAGCCAGTTTTGTTGAGATGTATCTTCTATACCCATTAGAAAGTTTAATATTAGAACTATGTCATCTATTTATTCCTCTTGTTACATTTCTGTCATTTGATAATTTATTTATTTCTGAATTCATTTGGTTTGCATATGTGTGCTTTTTACCAACTTTTATATCCACTTCAAAGAACCAAAGTTTTATTCATTTGTTTGTTTTGTTGTTATTGTTTCTGTTTCTGTTTTGTTTTTTGTTTTTTTGTTTGGTTTTGAGACAGGATTTCTCTTTTTATAGTCCTGGCTGTCCTGGAACTTGCTCAGTAGACCAGGCTGGCCTCAACCTCAAAAATCTGCCAGCTTCTGCCTCATGGGTACTGGGATTAAAGGTGTGCACCACCACCTCTCAGCTGAAGAAACAAGTTTTAAGTTGATTGATCTTCTTTATCATATATGTATTTTCTGTTTCTTTAGCTTTGTTTCTAATTATTACCTCCCAATAGTTTTATTTGTTCTTTCCTTTAAGTTCTTAACTTTGACTCTTAGCTCATCACGTCTCAGCCTTTTCTAATATAAGATTAAGTGAACATGGAATGGAACAATTACATCATTCCTTCTGGAGCACTGTTTGAGCTATCCCATACACTTTTGATACATCATATTTTTACCATTATACTCTAAATTTTGGTTTAATTTCTTTCTGTGGTATGCTCGCTGATGAGTTTGTAGGTTATTAGCTGCTTTTCTCACAGCTGTGACTACATACCTGACAGAAATACTTATAAGAAGAGAAATATACTTTTATTATATTCTCAGAAATGTTATTTCATCTTTTTGAAGGTGTGGAAGAACAGAGAAGCTCACTTCATGTCGGACAAGAAACACTGAAAGAGAAGCCAGCTAAGCATCTGGTATCATTTTCAAAGACATCTCTACGGACCTATATCTCCTGGTGAGGCCCCACCTCCCAATGTTTCCACAGTCTCCTGCAGTATCACCACCAGTTGGATACCAAATACCACCAACATGAGCCTGTTAGCAATTAAATATTTAAAGTTCAGCATTACTCTTGTGACCCCTGAACACTCATGACCATCTCATAATACAAAATATATTATTTCATCTACCTTTAGGAGTCGATGATGTGACAGTTCTAACAGTGTTTAAAAGTCCAAATTTAAGTCTTTTTCTGACACTCAAGACTTCTCAGAGCCCCAAAGTCCATACTTCCAAGACAACCTATCACAGAGCAAACACTGCCTTGGTAAAGAGAGAAATGGGGACACAGAATAACAGATGAGAACAAAGCAAGACCAAAGCCTCCATCAGGACAAAAAACAGTATCCAGTTATCCAGGCATGTGGCATGACAATGTGAGCATGAAGTATTTGAAGTCACCCTACCCTGTAGCCTTGCTGTTTGCAGCCCACATGCCCTATCTAGTTTGGGGACTGGCTACACTCATGTCTCATAGCTATCCTTACCAGACACTATACATTTGTGGCACATTCAATATTCTGAAATTTCCACTGCATCTTAGGCTTTCCTTTCGTATGTATCTTGGTGATTTTTTAGATGAACTCTGTCCCTGCCACATGGTACCTGGGCAGGTAACATGTTTCTTTAATAGTTTAATGGAAATCTCCACCAATTTCTATAACTCTTGCATATAAGTTCAATATTATGCACATGGTGTAAAAGGCTGAGACACTTGACCAATATCTGGATCCTATTAGACTATAGCTTTAGTAATCTCTAGTACCCGTGGGGCTGAGATGGAGGAAGCACTCTCCGAGGCATCCCTGGGTGTGCCCTGGCATTGTCTTCTGTAAGCACACTTGATCTTGGTCCTTTGATGGAGAGTCTGGCCCATTTCTGAAATACCCCTAGGCATCTTTCCTACTGTCCTAATGAAAAGCACTGGGCTTCTTTGTAATGATGCTAATCTTTGCAGGAGCCATGTTTTTCAGGACCCCAACTGGACATATGTTTCTTTTCTAGCCAAACTGCAAGTTTTTTTTTAATTCTGCCCTGATTTTTATTCCCAATTTTTACTATTAACCTGACTAAAACCAGCCACTAATAACCACATTAGAGGTCTGAATCCCATTGGTCCATTACTTCTAAAGTCAGCCTCACTTTGAGTTTCAGGACCTAGGAAAGCTGTAGATATATTCTGTGCCACAATATAACATGAATGGCCTCTAGAACTCTCATTTTCTCCTGAAGGCTTTAGAAACAATCTCTAGTGTCCACATTCCTTACTAGACTTTCTAATAGCACCACAGTGAACCATTAAAATCTACCTTCAACATCCTGGCTTTTCTCTACTCTGCTTTTCTTTTCCAGCCCCATCTCTAACCCTAAAACAGTTCCAAAGCTTAAGAACCACATTTTCTAAAATGGCAACAGCAATGACCCTATTTCTCTAATACCAATACTCCATGTTAATTAACCTTTGTGGCTGTGACCAAACCATCTAATATAAGCAACTTCAGGGAGGAAGACTTTATCTTGGCCCACAGTTTCAGAGGACTCATTCATAATCGCTATACTCCATGCACTGGGGTAGAATATCACAGCAGCCAGAACTGTGCCAGAGGAGTTGATCTAACTGTAGGCAGGAAACAGAATGTTTGAGACATGAAAGGGCCAGAGAAAAGGTACCCCCAAGGACTCACCCACAAGAGTACTTTCTCCAGCTAGTCTTCATCTCCTCAAATTTCTGTAGCCTCTTAAGATAGCACCACCATCTGGGGATGAGGCTTTTAAAGCATGAGTCTGTTGTGGGCATTTTATATACAGATCATAACAGAAGTGCTGTGAAGGTTTTTTAAATGCCAAGCTGCTTTTATCCAAAGTTATTTTTCGTAATTGTCTTTAAATTGTGGACATGTAATGTGGTTTACAGGATACAGACCCTTGGCATTTCAGAGTTATTTTCCAACCTAAAAACATGCTCAATATTCATAGATGCATATTTGAGAAAATATGCATTCTTTAATTAGTTGGCAGAGGTTTTAAAAATGAATTTATATGAAACCAAGTCTGTTAACTGTATAGTCTAAAAACAATTTACAAAATAAATTGTATTTTGTATCCCAGCAATAAAGTGATAAACATGAAATTTATACATGATATCAAGCAATTTATAGAGTTACAATAAAAACCACATACCTGGCAAAATGTGTCAAGACATCTGTGGAAAAAATTATAAAACTTTACTGAAAGACAGTAAATAGGATTAAAGTAAATAAAAAAGATATATCTTTTCAGTTTGGAAGCATCAACATGATAAAGTTGTTAGTTTTCCCCAGTGTGTGTGAGTGAGTGTGTGTGTGTGTGTGTGTGTGTGTGTGTGTGATGGTGTTTGTGTGTGTGTATATGTGTATGTGTGTGGTGTGTGTGTGGTATGTGTGTGTGTGATGGTGTTTGTGTGTGTGATATATGAAGGGGGTATGTTTATGTGTGTGTGTGTGTATATGTTTGTGTGTGTGGTGTGTATGTATTTGTGGTATGTGTATATGTGATGTGTGTGTAGTGTGTGTATGTATGTATTATGTGTGTATGTGGTGTGTGTGTGTGTGTGTACAAGTGAGCATGCATGCTCATGTGTATGTGTCTTTGGGGGTGCTTCTAAAGCTCATATTAAACTACAAATAAGCAGGACTACCTAAGACGTATCCAACAAGAATTAAATGTCAACATCTACTGTGAAAGTGTGATCACTGCTGCAGTACGGAACTAATGCAGAAAGCCATGAACTAAGGAAACAATGCAGAAACCCAGACACAGACCCGGGGGTGGGCACACACTTCGCTACAGACAAGATGCTGTAAATCAGGGGAGAGAGACTGGCTTTCAATACAAAGAGCTGGGACAACAGTTGGGCCCTAGTAAAAAGAAAAGAAACTAGGCATCGGTTCATACTAACGCATAAAATGAGCTTCTAAATAAATTAAAAACCCAACTGTAAAAGCTGAAACTTGAATAGAAAAATAGAGCAAGGGTCATGACGGCATCTAGGTGAGGACGTGTCTGTGAGACCACACAGGACAGCAGGACAGTGCATATATTTTGAATGTGTATAGGCATGTAAATGTATCTATATTCTATATGCTTGAATTTTAAATATTTTATGTATATACAGAAATGTGTTTGAATTTTGATATGATGGTATACGTTCATATAAAACACCACTGAGCGAAGGAAATGAATAAGCTATAGCTATGTGTTCAGTATTGATGATTCAGAAGCACAATGATGAACGGCAGAGGCAACTTAAGATTAGCAAAATTAGAAATGCGATCCTCTTGGATACATGAAATTGTGACTTCCCAAAAGCAAATAGCAAGGTGATGACTGGTAAGAGATATCTCCAAAGGGAAGGGAGCATGATAGATGATCAAGTGGTACTCAGGACTCCTCAATGTTAGCTGCATATATATTTTAAAATATATGTATGTATGTATATATATGCACACACGTGATTTTGTAGTATGATATACTTCATAATAAAAAGTTGAAGAAAAGTAACTATTGATTTTCATACATTGATTGCTTTAACAAGCCACCTTAGTGAGGTTTTATTTTTATTATTTCTAATAATTTTTCACCAGCTCTTAGTTTGTATGTGATAGTATCAACCATATATAATGATTTTTTCTCCTTACTAATATTGATACTTACTTCTTATTATTATAATTGCATTGGCTATAGGTCCTAGATCAATGCCAAAATAACTGGAGCCTTTTAGTGGCATTCCTTTTTCAGTCTCTCATATATAAAGAATCTTTGCATGGAAGAACTATCTCAAGATGAAGCAAGCTATCACTGGGAAAGACTGAGGGCCATGTGAAGTAATTCCGTTTGTTTGCTTACTGTTCGCTTGTTGATGTGTATGATGTGAGAAACCATGACACCACACTGTAGTGACACCCACGGGGCCAGATGGAAGGGGTTAAAGTGGAGCAAGGATTCAGAAATGTGGGTACTGTCAGTAATGAACAGAGGCCAGGACAAGTAGTTTTCTTTGCTGAGCAGAGGAAGGCTCAGGTCAGGTTTGCCTTCAATTACAAAATCAGCTAACTCCCAAACAGGCTGGAGGGAGTTCTCTGTCTTAAACTAGACACCTGTGTGCTGGTGACAGATCTGTCCCCACAGGCCATTCTCTGAACAGAACACAGCTGAATCCAGAACAAACACCTCTCTCAAATGGCCTGTGTTTCATTTAATAGAGTTCAAATTGAGTATCTAAAAACATTGATGCTCTTTTATTTCCAGATGCAAGTACTCCCTCAGCTTCCATTCTGCCCGCTCCTCAGGACTTCTTCACACCAGAGTTGTCTGACACTACTACAGTAGACTGGCTGTTTTAAAACAGTGCTCAGGACAACTTGTGAAGGGTCAGCTAAAAACGATAGGCCTTGTGCGTGTAATATACCTGCAAACTTCCAAGCAGGGTGAGAGTGGCTAATTTCTCCCATAGCTGGAATGAGCAATAACATTGAAACTTTTTTAAAAAGCAGATTTCAAAATCTTACCCAACACAAAGAGGATGAAAGTCTCAGACAATACCAGCTGGAATCATAGATTTTAGTTAGCTATTACTCACACCATATCAAACTACTCCCCAAACACAGTAACTTAACACCATACACATTGACTATTTCTTCATGAATCTGTAGGTGTCTTGAACAGATCTCCCGGATATAAATGACTCATTTCTGCATGTGTGGTCATCTGTGGTTTGGGAAGGTGATTCTTCTGATCCAGGCTGGGGTCTCTCGCTTTGGGAATGCTCAGTTCACTAGAGGCTGGTCTTTAATGAACTTGATTGGGTCTACTGGACCTTCAATTATATGGTGTCTCTGTAAGGAAAAGTATCAGCACAGGAACCTCAAGACCAAGTTCTCAGCACAAAGGAGATCTATTAGCCACAGGGGAACAGAGGGCAGAGATAAGAGACAAGGACAGGAGATAGAGAAAGAGGGAGAAGGGGTAATAAAGGAGAAAGGAAAAGGGGGGACAAAGAAGACCGATAAGGGGTATTTGTCCCAGGATGAAACAAAGGACTACCTCTGGATAGTGTGGAGACAGACATGGCACATAGGAAAGTGATGGTTTACAGAGGCAAAGGCAGAAACCCCATGTTAGGATAAGGTGTCTAATTTTAATTGGGAATGTTAATTAGGTGAGCCAAAGAGGGCTTTTGATGGCTGGACTTCAATACTTGGGGGTCAGCCTCAGGCAGAGGAAGTGCCCAAATAAAGGAATAGTCCTGCAAAGGACATCTTGAGCCTGGCTGTCACCAACCGACTTACAAAGGCCAGTGCACTCATGGCATAGAACATGTAACCAGCTATTCATACTCTTGGATCAACAATATTTCCTATAAGCATATGATGACAAATAAGAAAGAAAAAGTTTCTCTACATCTCAAGGAGAATTTCTTCAGGGGCTTCTGATAGAAAAGCCGGTTAAAACAACTGAAGGAGAAGCAGTACACAGCTCACAGTACATTTGGGTGGGGCTGGTTTAGCCCACTTTGAGTCATTCAAAAGCTCAAGTGATGCTTTCGGGGGGTTGGTCCTGGTGACCTTTCAACTCTTCCTTCTCTTGTGTGAGTTTCAATCATCAGCTACATTGTCATCCCCAGAGAAGCCAAGCTTATATTTTCACTTCCATGAAGCCTGGCCTTGCACCTTCTAACAGCTCTTAGCTGCATCTGGTACTATTTTCCATAGCCATCAGCAGCACAGCTCTTGGCTTCTGCCTTCAATAGAGCTTTGGTCCTGCGGCTTCTTTAACCCTTTTTTGGTTATCCTACAATATGCATATCATTTTAGGATGTATTAATACGTGATCTGAGAATTACAATAGTAATTAAGAGAGGAATGCAAGAACCTGGGGTAGCTAATGGCCACTTTCTCAAACCAAATCAGGAGCACATGGTGAACTGCAGCCAAGCTGACATAGCTGGTATATTCAATAAATTCTAGTATTATGGAAATAGCACTGTGTCTGTTTCTGACATAGTTCACATATGACACATGCTCATGATCAATTGTAAGGAGGAAGATGTTTGTTTATCAAGTTTCCAGGAAAATCTCATTTCTGTTTATTGATGATAACTGAATCACATGACTATCTCTAAACCAATCACTGTGAGAAAAGAAATGCGACACCTCATCTTCTAAAGATGACAGCATGACAAATCAGTAAGAACAGAGGCATGCCAGGTGTCAGAACTGCTATAAGGAAAAACACAACAGAGTTAGTGGGGTCTGAATTTTGCTCGGCATGATATTACTAGAATATAAAGATTGAAGGTGAAGCTCGAATGTTATTGTAGACATCTGGGGAAGAATGTTCCAGACAGAGGAAGCAGCCAGCACAAAGACACTGAGGCAAAAGTTTTGTTTCTACACCTGGAGGCACAGGTGCAAACAACTCCATCGGTGTTCTGGGAGGATGAAGAAGGGGTTTGTTAGTGGGAAGGGGTGTGAGGCAGAGAAATCCTTGAGCCTTTGTTCAGAGTGTCCTCAGAGAAGGGTAGCTAGGACTTCAATTGCCATCCTAGGGACTGATCCAACAAATGGCACAGGGTTTGGGCTGGTGTGCCCTGCACAGGTTATCCAGGAACCTTTCATTAGGCCTGCTTCCCAGGGAACCTTGGACCAGTCTATTCAACCCCTCCTTGCATAAGCAAGTTTGAGTGCACTTTAATCCTGCCTTTCTTTGTCTCTGTTCATCACTGCATCAGCATCTTTGACAATCGCAGGCCACTTGTTCTGTGAAATTCTCTCAAATCCCGATCAGTCTGAAGTTTCCACATCATTAAATCCAAGCTACATACTTTGGGCAGAAATATCACAGAAATGATGCTGTGTCCTGTTCTCTATGTTGTGTCAGGAGGAACATCGCATTAGTCACTTTCCTCCCTCTTTGGATGGAAAGGGGGTACAGTTCATTATGATGGATAGCCATGGCAGCTGAAGTATGCAGCTGGCTGGTCACATCTCATCCTCACACAGGAAGCAGACTGAGAGACGGAGAGAGAGAGACAGAGAGAGAGACAGAGAGAGGCAGAGAGAGACAGAGAGACAGACAGAGAGAGAGAGAGAGACAGAGAGAGAGAAACAGAGATGGAGACAGAGAGACAGTGAGAGAGACAGAGAGAGACAGAGAAACAGAGACAGAGACAAAGAGACAGAGAGAGACAGAGAGAGAGAGAGAGAGACAGAGAGACAGAGAGAGAGACAGAGAGAGACAGAGAGACAGAGAGAGACAGAGAGAACAGAAAGTGAATCCAGGCTGGAGAAAAAAGAAAGAAAATTCAATGCCAGTGACTGCTCTGTCCAGCTTGGCTCCTACATCCTTAACAGTTCCCTGAAGTCATAGTAATGATATGACGTAGAGTAGAGCCACTTGTGGAGCTTGGAGAGTTCTCCAGACAGATCTAGAGACTAAAGAGTTAAGACATTCAACTCCACCCCAGACTTCAGGGAGAGGAATTGCTATTGAGGGTTAAGGTCTACAGAAATTCTTACATGAGAGATAGCTTTGGGATTGGTGAATGAATTCAAGTGCTGAGAAGGTGGTGAGCCTCAGTGCCACAGGACAGAACTCTTCCACTTGAGACTTTTCTGAACCTCACAATTCTAAACTCTTCTAACTGGCTGTTCATCTCTAGCTGAGTTATGCACACATTCTTAAGTTTTAATAATGTGCCTACCAAAAGACTTAAGAATGTGCATATAGCTCAAATTGTACTTCCTATGGATAGCACTGGTCCAGCATGCAGCACGAACAGAAGAGTAGAACTGTGGCTCTAATGATTGAGAAGCCTTGTTGAGCAAAATCAGAAGAGACAGCTCAGGGGCCTGTGACTGGCAGCAGCAAGCAGCTATTAGGGCTCCCAAATGTAGAAAGGCAGAGGAGGGAGTGGTCACAGAAACACAATACCTCCTCTGGGTAGCCCTATGAAAAGGGCTGCCTGACAGGAGTCTTAGCCTTTTTGAGAGGGACAAAGATGACTGAAGATCACTAGGGAAGAAACTGGGGAAGTAAACAGCCTGCTTCCTCCCTCCTTCTGTCTTTGATCTCCAAAGGGAATGAGCAAGATTGGAAAAGGGGGAGAGTAGATTTGAAGGAACAAAAGGAAGGTACCCAGGACAGGGACTTAATGAATACTCAGAGAATAAAGAGCCTCCACATAGAATGCACAAGCTCTTAAAGAAGAGTGCAGAGTACTGTGGGCTCTCAGCCTCCACCTCCAATTTCTGAATCCCAGATTAATATCCAGTGAGAAACACAATCAATAGCATCTACGTTGCTTAGAATAGTTCTCAAAGCCAGGAACCACATAGGCACCCCCTTTATTCAAAAACAGTAATTTTGAAGTCTTAGGGTATTTCAGTTCCGACAAGAAAAATATCAACTAATAATACTAATAGCTACAATAATTTTCTATTTATTGAGTGCTTCCCATGTGCTAAACACTGTGCAAAGTACTTCGCATAAATTACAGCCCAGTGTGGCTCTGTGCCTTTTCTTGGTTTCATGGTTGAAAATACATATTATGCATCAAGATGTAGAGATGGAACTAATTTTGTCCCTATTTCCCATGAGGTTCCAAGGGGAGAAAAATAAAAATATCTAATGACAATTATCTTCATGTTTCAATGATGGCACTTGGTGCTTCTGCAGGTCACAGTAACCTATCATTAAACTGTTCTGTCTGTGCTTTGGCTGAAAGGAGGATGGCTACTCGAGGCACAACCTTGTCACTACATTCACAAGAGTAAAAGTCAATGCTTCAGGCACTCAACAAGCTGTGTCTTAACCACCATCACTCCATGAACCAAGTCCAAAGTCAACAGAGGCAAAAAATAAAAAATAAAAGAATAAAAACATTCTGCCCATCCTGAGAGCAATCAAAGGAAAGAGGCAGCAGTTACCATTTCTTCCTTTGACCCAAGCTTCCTAGTCCAGATCAAGATGGAGGTATTCAAAGGAAGAGGTGCTTTAGACTTGATATGAATCTGAAGCCATGTGCCAATGGCACTGAATAGGACATTTTCATTGTTGAAATGAAACCTTCTCAATACGGAAACTAACCAGGGGACATTCTTATGATCAGAGAGTGACCCAGAAGAAACTGGGAAATTTGATGCTAGAGAGATGGTTTGAGAAGTTTATAAAGTATCCACCATGCAAACATAAAGACTCAGTACCCACATAAAAGCGAGGCATACAGCCAGCAACCATGTACCTGTCACCTCAGCTATGAAGACACTGAATGGAGACAGGAGGATGTCTAAGCTATTGGCTGGCCAATCTAGCAAACTGCCAGGTTTAGTGACAGACCTTGTCTCAAAATTACTAATACTAGTACTAGAACTAGTACTAGTAGCAATAGTGTGGGGGCAGCAATATGGTCAAGTGGAGAAAGGCATCTGTACCAAGCCTGACAACCTAAGTTCAATCCTCTGGACTCCTACAGTATCTATAAGAAGAGAAATGGTGCTTCGGCATATATACCATGACATTCAAATACTCAGGCATATGCACATGCACACTAAATAATAACAATGTAAAGAAAATTAAAAAGAAGGCGGCATTCAAAGAAGATATCCTATGTCAACCTCTAGCCTCTATATACACATGCAGACATAAGCACATTCACATACCTGCATGAACACATGGTAACATATAACATAAAATAGCTATGAATATACCCAGAGTTCCCTCTAAAGACCAGGAAAGAACAAATTTACATGTCATGTTAAAATGAGTTATGGATGGATGGGTTAGTCTGCCTGCTGTTGGGACCAGCATTGAGACCAGAGAGTGCACATAGATTATTTGCAACCCACATGTGGGCCATTTTAATTTGACATTGTTCAGACAGCAACCAACATCTGTGTCTTTAAAATGTTTATTTAATCTAACATGTTATAAATTCAGCTTGAGGGAAAATATTTCTAAGAGCAGCATTTAAAGATTGTCTGTATCCATCTTCAAAATATTTATCTGGAAGATGAAAGTCAGGATATTTCCAACCATACCCAAAAGGAATCTGTTGTGTTTTAGTTAAGATTCACAGGAAGGAAATGAACATGTCTGTCATAATTAAACACAAAGAGGAAAACGATAACACAGGGTGGGAGAGGGAGGGAAAGGGGGAAGGGGAGGGAGAGGGGGAGGGGAGGAAAGGGGGAGAGGGAGAAGGAGAGGGAGAGGGAGAGGGAGGGAGGGAGGGAGGGAGGGAGGGAGGGAGGGAGGGAGATCTGAAGCTAGCAGCCATGAGGCTTATCCCTTAGAGACGTGAAGAACCCTTGTCCTCAAGAGAGCTTGCTTTATGCAAAAGACATGGAGACAATATCTAAAAGTACAAAATGGACTCCACTTCCTACCAAGACATGTGTGATAAAAGATGGGGTAAGATAAAATCAGGCATATTGACCATTTTTCTTCAAAGACCTATTATACATAGATATGTATATAAAGCTACCATCCCCCAGTAGGTAAAGTACTTGGCACACAAGCCTGGTGATCTAAGTTCAATCACCAGAACCATGTAAATGTATAAAGAAGGAAATAGTTCCACAGAGTTGTCCTCTGACCTCCTGATATGCAATTTGGCATGTGCAACTCACCCCCAACAACAACAATAATAATATACCAAACTTCTCCTGCTGCTGCTGCTGCTGATGATGATGATGATGATGATGAGGAGGAGGAGGAGGAGGAGGAGGATGACAACGACACAACGACAAATTAAAGTTTAAGAAAAAAGGCCTAGTCATTCCTCAGTCATATTCTGCCTCCCTCTGGAGGTCTCGTCATCTTGACCCAATAAGATCATCCCACCTTCCCCTGCCCATCCCAAAGCCACTGGTAAATCAGGATACATTCACAAATGGAAAACCAATGCTAAGGCTCTGGGCATACAAGCAACCTTCTCCATCTGAAAATCACAATTTATTCTTGTTCCCTCATGTAAAGTGCAAATCAGCCATGCCAAGGCCTTTCCTCACTATCTTAAGAGACTTCTCCCAAGGATCAACAACCTTGTCTTGTTCATCTCTGTATCCTCAGGCCATGGGACTGTATGTGGCACTCCACATACTCAGTACCTTAAATGACACCCAAAGGCTGGTAGTCACACCCAAGAAACGTAAAAGTCATTACTGTGTGCCAATGTGGTCCTCCCTTGCTCATTTATCATCAGAGCTGGTCTCCGGAGCTTGCGGATTCTTCCAACTCAAACGGGCTCTGTGAGAACAAGCATGGTCTTCCATCATGGGCATGACCACTTGATCTCCATGGACCTCCAATATTTAGGAACCCAAACACTAGGGAATTTTCAGCACTCTGATTCCTGTACCCATAGATTTGACTATAGAACAAAGAAGTTGACTTGTTTTTGGATTTTGTGTCATATGTTTATTTATTATCATTTCCTTGCTAAATGAGAATATTTTGCTGGAATTCAGTCCACACAATGACCCTCTCATAATGCACACCTAACGTGAATAAAATACCTTTGCAACTTTTTGTTAGACCCCACCAACAATCTCACTCACTTTTTCTGCTTTCCGTTTTGATTTTGTTTTTCTTAGCATTGTCATGAACAATTTGAAAATAGTATTTGTTCTTCCTCGGTACTCTTTGTTTCCTACCTATCACATTAGATTCATATTTCCAGGGCTCCTTCTCATGTGGTCACACTTACAGTGATATAATCAATCAAGTGCGGTTTCACAGAAAATGTATTAGCTTGGCAGAGAAAAGCCTCTTTCCAGGTACTTAGCCGAGTTATTAATATTGAGAATGAGGGCTGAATTGATGAGCAATAGAAAAACTTCTAACTGGACGTTGCCATTAAAATTTGATTTCCCCATCCCTAATGAAAGAGCTGTGTATGCTCTATTTCACTGAATAATTCCTCCTTCTTGCATCTGTTCTGATGAGAAGCCTGATGTATCATTATTAGCTCGGGGTTACTTGAACCCTGTTTGTGTGATAGATCAGTCGCAAGTCAGAAACTGCAGGTTCAATATTTGTTCAGGAACCACCCATGCTCTTCCTGTGCCTTCACTCAGCTTAATGTCCATAATAAAGTCTTCATAGCCACAATAGGCAGTTCCACATGCTGGTTTCAATGAGTTTTCTTCAACTTTCTGTGGGCTGATAATGTGAAGGCTCGTAGCCGTGAGCAGGAGGCTCTGAGCCTCTGCTCAGCCCTTCCTCCATGGTCAGACTCTGACCTGGAAGGAAATTCTGGACACTCCTGTGTCTGATCTTAGTCCAAGAGCAGAGAGCAACAGCAGGGGAAAAGGTGTGTCAGACCACTCACCTGGAGGAGGCTCTCACACAGACACAGACGATTTTCTCCTTCAGAATGATGGCCACATAGTGGTCCAGTCAAGAGAGTAGTGTACAGAACCAAACCAATGTGAGAGACCTTGTAACATCCCCCCAGCACTGCCTCTGGCTCATTCCATGCCCAAGTCTCCAGTTCACTTAGTTTCCGATTCTAAAATCTCACTTGTAACTATGGAGGCTGTAGGGCAAGATCAACCCCTCATGGGATAAATACTTTGGAGAAGGTTTAGTCCTTTTTATTAATATTGGATATTACATATTCCTGTCTCGCACACTAGTTGTATAATCAACCTAGGTGAATTTCACTGCCCCACTTTTCCTACTGCACTTTAAAGTCCTAGGAACACTTTTTTTCCCCATGAAATAGCTGAAGATTCTTCCTCTCGCTCCTAAAATGCTATAGTTCTGCAATTTAAGTCTTAGAAATGGGCATCTTGTCATTTACTCTCACTCTCAGGGAAGAGAGAGGAGCTAGTGAGGAGGATGGAGCAGCCAGAAAAAAAAATCTGCAAGGCAAAGGTGGTACTGAGGCCAAGACAAAGGGCTGTGCTACACTTGGTCTGCTTGACTGCCTTAGATTATGCTCATCAGAACCACCCACGTCAGAGGCTCCCGCCATAGTGGAAGATCCTGTCCACAGCTGATGGCTTCCCAGAATTCCCTCTGCTTTCTCTCAGCAAAGGCACTTAGGCAGCATCCCTTTGTTAACAAATGTAGTAACAACAACAATAATAATGGAGTTGTTCTCTTTGGAATTAAAAAAAAAAAAAGAATGATGCTCATCTATGAATCCATGGAATCCAGAGTCTCTTTCATTTCATATCTACCTCTCTGTCTCTCCTTCCTTCTCTTTCCCCAACTGCCATCTTTTAGAAGGAGAACAGGAAAATAAGAGTCACTTATAGCACAGACTTGTGAGTCTTCGTCAGGTGAGACTCGGGACTCTGCACAGTGACCTGTCATATGCCCTCTTTATTTAGAACTTTACAGAGAAGCAGGCTCAGAGAAATCACCTTCCCTTCCTCCTGTTCCCTTCCTTTCCTACTCCCTAGCCTTCAGCATTCCCATTAGCTGCCCCTAAAATACAAATATAATTCCCACATTTGGGGGTACCTAGGGAGTGCCTGTGGTTAGGTTTGGTCTTATCTTTCCAGTCCTCTCTCCTGCTGTAATCCATCTCATTCCTCAAGCTAAACTTCTCCCCAGTCCTCACCTTCTTACAGCCTTTTCTCCTTCCATGTCGTTCTTACAGACTCCAACCTACTCTTCTTTCTTCCCCAGAGCCTCAAATTCCAGTTTTCTCCAGCCCACCAAGACCCATGCCAAATGACTTATGTGATCCTCCTGACTTCCTAGAAAAATCACATTTTATCCTCAGACACCCACCAGACACAAGTCTGGCATGATAGCTTCAGAGTCACATGCTACCCTCTCTTGTGACAGGTTGGCATTTACATGACAGGCCACATCAGGCCTCTCCTAGGCTATCAAAAGCCTATGAGCTATCAGCAAAATGTCATGCATTTATTCCCTCTAGACGTTCCCTGGAGCAGTCTCCTTTAGTTTGTGCATGTGTGAAGTAGCCTGACTTCAAAGCAAAATCTATAATTCAGTTCATGCCTTCTGGCTTTCAGTTTGGGCTTGTATTTGAATCCTTCTCCTTGGCCCACAATCATGGAATATATCTTGACCTGTATCTCCTGATCAGCAGAAAGCCTCCCTGGAACCTCAGCTCAACATCTCTGGAAAACGGTCATCTATTTACTTGAAGTTTCCATGGGGCTTCCTGAAGTGTTCTTTACAACTATTGCATGGCCCATGTGTTAAATCAGACCGTGCTGCGCATGCCTATAAGCACTATAAATCTCATAGGGTCCAGCAAAACTTTGGAGAATGCCTCTTTGCCCTGGACAAATTGTCAGACAAATGTCTTTGATGCAACAGGCCCACAGAAGCTCTTGGCAGACAAAAACAGCAGTCAGATACATCATCTCACCCCACTCTGGTGCCAGTTAACCTGGCACACCCTTTGCTGCTAGTGGCGCATTGAGCTTCAGCAAAGAAATGAGCTCTTGTCTCTTCAGAAACTTTATCATCTGGGACCATAAATGCCCTTGGCCCCAGGATGTAGTAACTGACAATTCTTTACTTTTATTGCCTCTTGCTATTTTTAGACGAGGTCTTCTTTAAATGCCCAGATTTGTTTTGAATTTGCAGCAATCCTCCTGCCTCAGCCTCTCAAATGCTAAGATGACAGGCATGTGCAATTACATCCAGCTCTGGTCATCAGGGATTTTAAATAATGACTAATTTAGTTACTGCTGCTTCCTTTGCTTGTCTCCTGTGGCCAGGTCAGTTATCTGTTTGTCTGTCTGTTTGTTTGTTTGTTTGTTTGTTTGTTTGTTTTTGTTTTGTCTTTCCCTCTTCTCTCTCAATTCAAAATGGTCAGAACATAGTGTTCCTTCTCATACAGAGAGATTACAACTGACTTTCCTGTCTACAGTCCAGCCTGCCCTAGAGGAACATCAAGGAGAAGACCTAACAAATGCATGCTTTATTGACAATTTAGAGGAATGTTTGTGATTTTCAACCATCAGATGGCAAAGTGGGAAAAGGTAGCAGTTCTACTCTGAGTGCTAAAGGGATTAGGGGCGGGGAGCTGGGAAACAAAAAGGAAGCTGAAACCTTCTACCAGGCATCTCCAGTCCTGACAAAGAGTTCTGAAAGATCTAATGACTGGAGGACCCTCCACCTGCCACCACCCCTCCTATTGTAACTGGAGCCCTTCCCAAGTTCTCAGACTCCAAAATCAGATCTAATTAAAAGAAAATGGAAAAGGACTCAGAACCTTTTCAGCTCTGGAGAACATGCAGACAAATAAATTGAGAAGTGGGAGAGGTGGAACTAACCCAATAATCCGTGAAAAGCTCATTTCCCTCCCCGCCGCCACCAACGCAACAGTGTCCTTCCTCCCTCCCCATTCCCTGGTTCAGGGGCAGTGAGTGAAGAAATTGGCTAACAAGATCAGAAAATTTAATTACAGCTCTGCCGTCTCCTTCCAAGAAGTTGCCTGTCACACTTCCTCTTTGCCGATCTTCAGAGTGTTCTGCCTCTGAGGAGCTTCCACCCAGACTCATCTATCTCCCTATGTAGGCTCTGGACAGTAGACACAGACCCTTTGTTATGGGGGTTTAGGAGGATTAGAAAGAAAGATGAAAAGAAGCAGTTGGAGAAAAAGGATGCAATTACCCCTTCATTTCCTTTGGTCGGCCCAAGCAACTTCTGCCTTGGTCTCAAACCATGAAACAGACTCTCTGGTGTCAAAGGAGTGGCTTCCTCACATTACAAACCTAAAGAGCAGGCCTGAGACCCTTAGAAGAAGCATAAGAAATGCCAGTAGGATTGGCAGGAATAGCTCCCATAAGCATTGTTTTCAATAATACTGTGAAGTGTTTTGGGCTCAAAATGTGCACACACTCAAGAGAATAGTGGTTGTAGGGTCAGCATCTTTTCTTCAGCTAGGATTAAGAATGGTGTCAAAGGCTGGAGAGATGGCTCAGTGGTCAAGAACACTTGCTGCTCTTGCAGAATTCCCAGGTTCAGTTCCTGGTACTCACATGACGGATCAGAGCCATCCATAACTCCAGTTTCAGGGAATTTGACACCCTCTTGTGACCTCCATAGGTACCAGGCATGTACATGGAGCATATATATAAGCAAAATACATATATAAAATAAATCAAAGAAGAAATGGGAAAGAAGAGAAAGGTTAAAAAAGACCGGGTATTTACTTGTGGAGGGGCAACCATTAATTTATGGTCAAACCTAGTCCATAAACCACTTAAGACGGAAACAACAATTTTTCAAATTTCACATTTTAGCTAATTAAAAATCACTCCTTCCCTTGCTCTTCTATTGCTGGGTAAAGCGAGGCAGCAGGAAAAGCTGCTGTTCACATAACTAAGACATTCTTCTCTTTACAAATATAGCCATCCTGTACTTGCGCCAACATCTGCAGACTGCCTCCTGAATTCTAGGGCACACCAGCAACAAAAAAGGTGGTGGAGAAAGACTGGAAGTCTTTTCAGCTCTAGAGAACAGAAACCTCAGGAAAGCTGCACCTCTGATCCATCAGAGCTGATAGGAAGAGAGTGAAGAGGAAAGACAAGGAAGGTAAGAAAGACCAGCCTGGAGCTTATCATTAGGGACAAGAAGGGTCTTTTGGGAGAATAGTTGTGGCCATTTTGATTCCACTTGGCTGCAGGCACTAGGACATTCCCCAAGCAGTAAGAAACCTGGAAATAGTATTGCTGTAGCTACACAGCTCGGGATGTTTCCAGCTGTCTCAGTTTTAACTTTCGATTTTCATCCTCATGGTCACAAGAAGGCAGAAAGTTGGGGGACATTACTTTCACAGCAGATGATCGGACAGAATACAAAGCATTTCTGAAAGTATCAGCCAAGACTTGGTTTCTACTTCATTAGTTAGACCTGGGATACAAGGCTACGTATAACTTCAAGGCATAGAGGTAATTGGACGCATAGTCACCCCTTGCTGACTTAGGAGTTGTCAGTAAAGAAGATCATGGATATTTGGCAAATGATTGGCAGTTAAAGTCAAAGGAAGTAAAGGATGAAGGGAAAGCAATAGGTTATGCCAGTCAGGCCAGAAGTAGGCTTTTTCCTGGGCAGTTGTCTAATGGGTGTAAATCCAAAACAGATACTATATATTTGGGAGCACGTGTACCATTGGAATATCATTTAGCATATCAGACCATGGACAGCATGAAATGTCCCTGGGAAGGCAAGGATAAACATCTTCTTTGTTGGTACCCAACAATATCAGCATACAGGATTAAGCCTGTCCAGTAAGAGACACAAAGATAGTGAAGATTCTGTCTGAGATGAAATGTCCAGGTAATAGGCCACATGTCCAGGGGGGCTCAATTCTGTAAAGATCACCAGCAATTTTCCCAGCCAGAGACAGGGCTCCTAGGACAGGGCTATCAGACCAAAAGGAAACACCTGGGAAAACATGACTGAAAGAACAGTTGGAAAAACCAAGGTGAAGGCTTTCAACAAAGGTCCTCAAATCCCTCCCTACATTCTCTTGGCTCCCTCAACCCCTGGGATTAAAAGCAATCATTTGGGACCAGCAAGATAGCTCAATTGATAGATATGCTTGCTGGCAAGCCTGATGACCTGTGTTCCATCCCAGATGGAACAAAGTGGCAGGAGAAAACAGATTCTATAGTCATACTCTAACCTTCACAAGTGCGTTGTGTATATGCCAAACATTCCAGCATGTGTGTGTGCACACAGAGACATAGATTCACAGATGGATAGATACATGATAGATACATAGGTAGATAGATAAATGGATAGATGATAGATACATAGGGGGAGAGAGAGAGAGAGAGAGAGAGAGAGAGAGAGAGAGAGAGAGAGAGAGAGATTGATTGATTTTGTAAGCACTCGTTTAGTCAGATTCAAGCCTGAAGCAGTAGGTCTGGGAGCCCACACATAGTTTCTATATGGCAAACTTGGAGTAGCAAGCACTATCATAGGAGGCCTTCCAAGAACAGCAGGCCTCTCCTTTTCTCTCTTTGCTGGAAACAGTAGTACAGGCTCACATTCTCATGCCCAGATGCTCAGAGCTACACTTGGGCCTCCTGTCACCAGGGAGATTTGCTGCCCTGACTATTTCAAACATTTGTGCACAGAAAATAGAAAGGTGGATAGTGCTTTAGTTCTAAAGAAACTGATCAAGGAACAGGACCAGGTAAATATGAACCACTCAGGGCTGCTCTTCTGATTCTTCTTTCAAAGACAAGAAGGGCAAAGGTTGACTTCTTCCATGGGTGCACACCAGGGGATGCTCAGCTGAGATCTCATCAAGCTGTGGTTTGTTTGCACATCCTTGATTCATTTCACTGCCCCAGGATTCACAGCCTGTCAGCTGAGTTTGCTGTAGTCTTGACAGCATTGTGGGGCCTTCCAGATGGAGTCCAGCTATGACACTCCATCCCTGAGGGTTGCTCTTAGAAGGGGGAAGCTGTTAATAGGAACATCGCCTTAGAGGCATATAGATCTTCAGGGTGTATGGAGTGTTTGCAAATCAATTTCCTGATTCATTCCCAATGTATCCCTGTGAGGTCAACTATAGGGATGATGTTGTGTGTTGGTTTAAAGCTCAGATTCTGGCTCCAGATTGCCTGGGTTCAAAGCCCAGTTCTGTGGCTGACTAGCTGTGTGGATTTTCTCCGCCTCTCAGCAACTCAGTTGTGTCATGTGTTAATGCAGATAGTACATTGACAACTCTGAAATGGAGTTGTTGGGAAGATTAACCACTCACGCACAGCATTCGGAATAGGGCCTATCTGCATGGTGTGTTTAACAGGTGTTGCATAGCCATTTCCTCCTAATTAGAACATTGTCTCCTAGAGGGAGAAGGGTAGCTCACGTGACTGAGAAGCTCAAAATGCTCGCAAATACACAAAGCTCCTTCAGGAGGCTGTAGGAGTAAACAATTGCCAGGAACAAGGAGACTCTTTGGTGGAGCTACCCACAAGTTGTACAGGAAATTTCACCGATGAGTCTTACCTGAGCTGTCGCTCATGGTGGGGTGGGCTTTTCAATGAGCAGCTGTCTGGCTCACACATGGCCTGGAACTCACCCCTCACCTTTGCTCCTGTAAACAACCCCAGGAAAATTGTTGGTTTACTGCCTTGTGTGGACTTCTTTCTTAGGTCTGTCATCAGTGTCTTATCTTGGGTATATACAGGTTTGCTCACATAACACAACAGTGTTCATTGTTAAAATGTTTTCTAAGGGCAGGAACCATGTGGTGCTCAGATATGGGATGTTAGAACTAAAGGAAACTCAGTTGCCTTTTATGAACAACATAAGCAGACACACCCTTCATGAGACGATCCACCCAGGCTGATGTTGTTCCCTGAAGGAGAATAAGAAGCAAACATATACCTGCACTTTCTCCTCATTATGTCTTCTGAAGGTCCGTCCAACCACAGGAAAGCCACACAGCCACAGGAACTAAGAAGCAACTGATGTGGCTAATTTTACACATCAACATGTCATAGTCAGGCTATAACATCCAGCTCCTAACTTGAACACCTGTCTAGGTATTACCATACAGATACTTTCAAGATGCCATCATGGATAGGAGAGATAGCTCAGTGTGGTGGTTTGAGTGAGAATAGCCCCTATAGGCTCACAGGGAGTGGCACCTTTTAGAAAGGATTAGGAGCTGTGGCCTTGTTAGAGTAGGTGTGGCTAGCAGCATGTCATTGGGGTGGACTTTGAGGTTTCAGAAGGTCAAGCCAAGCCCAGCATTACTATTTTTTTCTGCTGTCTGCTGATTTAGATGTAGAAATATCAGCTATTTTTCATCCCTATGTCTAC
This sequence comes from Grammomys surdaster, assembly GCF_004785775.1. NCBI lineage: Eukaryota > Metazoa > Chordata > Mammalia > Rodentia > Muridae > Grammomys > Grammomys surdaster. The sequence continues at coordinate 2,548,792 of NW_021620534.1, read as the reverse complement.
CTGCATGCCGCCATGCTTCCCACCATGATGATGATAGACTAAACCTCTGAACTGTAAGCCAGCTCTAATTAAATGTCCTCATTTATAAGAGTTGCCTTGATCATGGTGTCTCTTCGCAGCAACAGAAACCCTTACTAAGACACCCAGTCAGGAAAGTGCTTGTCAGGCAAGTATTAGGACCTGAATTCAGAGTCCCAGATCCCAAGTATTTCAAAGCCAGGCATAGTGGTCAGTTACAGAAGATGGGAGCCACACTGCAGTAAAGAAACATGCTTCCTTTGGTTTTGCATTGCTTTTCCAATCCCTCTGGATATAGTGTCCTTCCTTGTGGTGTGTGTGAGTGTGTGTGTGTGTGTGTGATATGTGCACATCTGCATGGATGTATGCCTGTGTGTACGTGTATGTGGAGGCCAGAGGCTGACACTGAGAGTCTTCTATTCTCATTTTCTGCCTTATCTTTTGAGGCAGATTCTCTCACTGAGTCCAGGGCACACTATATATTTTGTTCAAATGTTATGAAGATTTCAAACAGGACACATTCAGTAATTATGAGCTAGAAAGTCTACAAAGAAGAGGCTCCTCTGACAAGAGGCAGACGTGTGATATTAAGCAGGCAGTGACTGAGATAGTCCTAGTAGAGAGTATAGAGAAAGAGAAGCCTGTAGTGAGTTGGCTTTAGCCATATCATGATTGAGAAGACACAAGGAAACATCACCTGGAACTACAAATCCTACATAAAGTCAAGGCTAGAAATGTCAGCCAAACTGAGTGTAGGTAATAGGTTAGGGTGGGAAAATGGATAGATTCACAGAATGCATAAGAAGAACAAAGGATGAGAGAAAGAGAAGATAAAAGGTTAGCCCAAAGAGAGGTAAAGAGGTGAAATAGGACTCTGTTGTACAACCAGAACCTGGGGAGGGTAATGGTAGATGAAGGACTATATCACACACACACACACACACACACACACACACACACACACACACACATTGTAGCTATGACCATTGGTCAGTTACAGAAGATGGTAGCCACACTGCAGTAAAGAAACATGCTTCCTTTGGTTTTGCATTGCTTTTCCAATCCCTCTGGATATAGTGTCCTCCCTTGTGGGATATTCAGAGGCTTAGCTATCCCCAAATACCTAGCAAAGCCAGGATGATGTCTCAGATCTCCAAACAATTAACAGAATTTTCTCAATATAGAATACCAAGTGCCTCGAACTCTGCAGGGGAACGATGTTATATAAATTTAAAAGTCAGGAATGTTGAACATCCGCATCAGCTAGAGTTAGCAATGACCATGAGGTCAGCCCACATCTGTTCTGTCTCACAGCCTCACAGCCACGCTGAGCAGGCTGCCCAACTCCACAGATACCCCAGCCCCCTCAAGGAAGAGCACAAAGATAAACAACTGCTGGGACTCCTTCTTTCTTTCTTCATTTCTGCTCTCTTCTTGTCTTCTCCCTCCTAGGGCTTTCCTTGATGAATCTACCATGTGCTTCAGTGTATTTCTTTCTTTCCAGTAATATATGCATCACAGTGCATACATGCCACATTTTTAAATAGCATACTTTTGAAATGCCAGAGTTCAGAATCATTGTGTGTTTAAATAAAAGACAGGGCTGGAGGGTGATGTTTGCCTAGAACCCAGAAAAGCCATAAGAAAGGTCAAGACCCTACACTTGGCTGACTGATTTTGACTAGAGGGCATTCACTATCCACCCCACCTTACAGCCAATCAAGATGAAGCAATCCTAGGTGGCTCCTCCTTTTCTCTGATAGAAATAGTGCCAGGTTTTTGGCCTAGAAGGAAAGAAACTAATGGGCCCCCAAGAAACCATGATCTTTCCAAAAGTTACTAAGCTATTCAGAGCTACCTGAGAGAATCACAGCCTTGACAACCCAGGAGAGACATAGCTGTTTATTTTTAAAGTGTGATTTAAAGCAAGGATCATAAATGATGGCCCATGGGCTAAAGCTAGGCTGCCAACTGTCTTTATAAATAAAGTTTTATTAGAACACACTGTGCCCATTCATTAAACTTTGTCTATAGATCTCTGGCCAAGCTGAATAATTGCAACAGAAACTGATCCATAAAGCCTAAGCATTTACCACTGACCTTTACAGAAACAGCTGACCCTGGCTTTGATATATATGGCTTTGAATGTCCTCACCCTTCTTCTTATTCCAATTCCCATCCAACACACACACACACAATCACACACTCACACACAAATACACAGACACACACAAATACACAGACACACATTCATGTACACACACATGCACACACACAGATACACATGCATGCACACACACATGCACACACACAGATACACATGCATGCACACACACATGCACACACACACACACACACACACACACACAGCTGTACCCTGCCTCATCTGTGCTTCCTACCAGAATGCCTTCTTCTCTGCATCACCCAGTCCTTGTGATCTGTCAATCTTTACATTCCTATCTCTGGCCCTGCCTGGGTTGTTTTCTCTCTGCTTCTCCTTGTCTTATGTATTTCCATGAATACCTGATTATATATAAACAGAGGTGCTGTTGTTTTCTCATCTGTTGAACTTGCTCAGAGACCTGCTGTAATTATGAAAGTGAATAGGTAGATGCTTTGTATTCATCAAGAAAAGAAAAATCAGAAAGAAAACAATCCCTCTTCAGTTCTGTGGTCCTCTTTTTTTTTCCCCACTGTGGTTCAATGGAGCATAGAAGGAAAGGTCCGTCCTTCACACATAGTCTTATATCTTTCAAAACACCCTTAAAGGATGTCATTGTGCAGACTCTTTAGTTCAGTTACCTGAGACGCAGTCAGCAGCGACCCTGAGAAATTCTAGCCCACATTTGTAATTCAAGTTAGGAGACGTTAATTGGAAGCATGGTTCTGTACTATCTTTGTCTACGAGGGTTTCGGTCACTTGAGACGTATTCCACAAGTGAGCAATTATGGGGTCACAGAAGAAACTCGGCAACAGCCATTTCATTTATTACAGCACTCATCACAGTCTGACTTCTAGGATAATTGTGAAGCGATGAGCAAATTGAGAACCAAAAGTATTCTTTACTCATTTTCATAACTGTTGCTACCCCAGCCTACCCACAGACCTTGTGCAGTGGCTGCCATGGTGATAATGAGCTACTGTTAACTACAGTGGCTTCTTTGTGCCATGGAGACATTAAGCTGTTCGCGATTAGATTTCATTCTAATGAGCACTTTGCAGGCAGGCTTTATTAGTGCCATCTTGTCTTTGAGGAAACTGAGGCTCTGAGAAGTCAGCTGGTCAGCTGAAGTCCAGGTCCTGTAGCAATACTGCAGCCTTCTATTGCAGAGTCTAGCTTAGGCCCTGTCTTCAGGTCCCCATGGTTGTGTCATCCTTGATGACCTGACATTGACCCTCCATCTTGGTTTTGACCCTAACTTTTCTACACTGGCTTCCTGACCAGCCTGAAGAACACGGAGATTCTCCTGACTCTACTCCTTTTTCACTCCCAGTACTGGCTTATTAGACAGGTAGTTGCCTCTAGGTCAACCAGGAAGAATAAAAATTGGCTATCATGCCACTGGAAGGCAGCAAAACGTTTACCTCTTTCCATGTTTCCAGAAAGGGGGAAAGGGGTGAGAGTCTCCACTCCTGAAATCTTAACAAAGGGGTACAGCAGCCTTGTGAGAATTTTTCCAAATCTGGTCAACAGTTCTACAAAACAGGAAAATGGAGAGTCTGATGTGGTCTGAATGTGAAATGTTCCCCTACCCCTGGGCTCACTGAGCGCTCACTCAGTCTCCATCTGGTGGGCTGCTTTGGGAGGCTATGGAAGCTTTAGGAAGGGACACCTCATTTGAGGAAGTGGAACATGCAGGGAGAGGGGCATAACATGACTCTACTTCTATTTACTCTCTGCCTCCTGAGCCCTTCACGGTACGATGAACTCTAGCCCCTTCCTTCTTCAAGCTGTTTCTGATCAGACATTTGGTCACAGCAACTAATGCAAGTTCGACTCTAATTTGGCCCATTTTTACTTGGTCTACCTCATTGGCTATCACACAAGTTCAGTCAATCCACGGCTCTGATGATGACGGCATTATAAGAGGTCCCCTCCTGCCCTCACCCCAGTAGTCATTCCCAGTGAAAAGCAAATGAGCCCAGAGGCCCACTTCCATAAGCACTCTATAAGCTACATAAGCTCACACTAGTCCCTGGATCTAGGAGAGGATACTGAGACTGAATCAAGTCTCCCCACGACTGGTTTAGGTGCAACCAATGCCCAGACTCCAAGGTATTCTGCCCCTCAAATTGACAGAGAATGCAGCCTTCTCTACACACCTGCTGACCCCACACCTAGAGAATTTGAAATGGTTTATTGCTCTCATTAATCTGCATTCTTACATTCCAGTAGCTCGTTTGGAGCTGGAACTGCTGCCTGGGCCAGACACCCAGGGTTCTGGCTGAAGATACTGGCCTCCATAATCAAGTAGATCTACCCCCATCAACACCAGTCCTCCTTCCTTCCTTTCTACCCTGTCTCCCACGCTTTATAGGAGAATCAGAGAAGAAATTCAGAATGAATTATGTACCACCAAATGCTGGTGGTTAAAAAAATTAATAAAGCCATGATGGATTTTCCAAGATTTTCAATCTCCTAAATTACACAGGAGAAAAGTTACAAGGGAAAGGGAGAGAGAGAGAGAGAGAGAGAGAGAGAGAGAGAGAGAGAGAGAGAGAATGAGAACATAGTTTGTACTCTTCTGAGGAACATATCATAGATTTCAGGGGGTTTAACCAGGTTTATAATAAACAAGAAAGTTAAGAACTATCGATTCATTTGGCAAGTGTAAAACCTGAAAATAGCTAAGGAAAGTCTCCATGGTCCATCTACCACCAAAGCCCCGGATGCTCTTCCTCTTTCTCTCCCACCCCTCCTTTTCATGTCCAGAGGATACTGTGGGAAATCATGACCTGTTTTGGTTTGGACAGAAGCTCTCCCATTCCTCTAGAGATATCTGGAACCCTCAAGTGTGTTGTCTTGGCCAATAGCCTTTGTTCAGAAGACCACACCTGCCTGAGCAGCTGACCTTGCTCTTGCTGTTCATATTTCTTCTCACTATAAACACTGTCCTCCCTAGAAATCAGCACTATGGTGAGGTGGGAAACAGGGGAACAATGAAAAATGAAGAAATGGGAAAACAAGGCCAAGACTCCAGGCTTCTCACACTCATCATGGCCATTCTGGCTTCAGGTGCCCTCAAGTTTGAGCAGCCTTATAATTACACACTGAGCTACAGCAGTGCTGCTGCTGCTTCCTAGGATGCAGTGGCTCCCGTTGTCCTTGTCTGAGCAAGAATGATTTTGAGAATTCTCCGTGGGAAAAAGCAGTTGCTGAATCCTACAGTGCAAGAGCACCTCAAGTGCTTCTATAGCTCAAAATGTCTCTAGTGCTCTCCAGGGCTGCATTGGACCAGAGTGTCATCAGGGTACAGTCGCCTCATTGATACCTCTGAACTATCCCTCAGTTCATAGCCAAATAAGGCTGCTTCTGGAGTTCACTAAAAAAGATGGGAAGAAAATTCTTTCAGAAGCTATACAATTGTGCATCAGGAGTTATGTAACTAAATGTAGATATTAATTTATAGTCTCAGAAAAGTAGGTTGCTGGACAATGAAAAAAAGAGGAGTCAGAGTCTCAATCACTGAGAATTCACCAAAGGATGTGTCCTTGTGAGAATTTCCCAATCTGGCCAGAAATTTGACAGAATATGAAAACAGAGGTTTTGGTTGTGGTTTAAATATAAACTTTTCCCACCCACCCCCATAGGCTCCTGTGATGATCACTTGGTCCCTGCATGGCAGTACTGATTTGGAAGGTTGTGCAAGCCCTCACTGAGAGGAGTGGGATAGAAGCAGGGGAAGAGAGAGAGACAGAGACAGAGAGAGACAGAGAGAGAGACAGAGAGACAGAGAGAGGGAGAAGGTAATCCGGGTAGTAGATAGATGATGATCATGAAGATACATAGATCAGATGTAACCATGGGCTTTCCTATCTGCACCCAAGTTCCTGAAATAATAACCCTGAGACTTATTATTCATGAATAAATGCCTAGGCCATAGCTTGTGCTTGTTCTCCAACTAGCTCATAACTTAATTAGTCGCTTCATTCTATTCTGTGAGTGCCATGTGACTGGTCACCTCTTCCCAGTTTCATGCATCTGTCTTCTCAGAGTTTGGGGAAAATCTGTCACACTTTACTCTTTCCTAGAGTTCCTCTCCTCCTACCAAGTCTGCCACTTTCTATTTCTTTCCTCAGCTAATAGGCCATCAGCTCTTTATTGACAGGTGATGCTTCCATACAATACACAAAAGATTCTTTCTACAGATAGATGATAGATAGATAGATAGATAGATAGATAGATAGATAGATGCATACATACATACATATGTATATACATAGATGGTAGATATAGATTAATTGATAGATAGATACATAGATACATATATATGTACATAGATAGATACATAGATACGTAGATACATAGATATATAGGTAGATACATAGATATATAGATACATGGGTAGATACATAGATACATAGATATATTCGATAAATAAGTAGATAGGTAATAGAATAGAGAGATTAGCGATAGATAGATAGATAGATAGATAGATAGATAGATAGATAGATAGATAGATAGATAGATTAGACAGATAGGTAGATTATTAGATAGTCAGACAGAGAGACAAGAGTAGCCAGGGTTGATTGAATTCATTTCACCAGCTTTTCCCTGGCATCATCATCATTTGTGGTGGCTGCTGTGCTATTGATGTTGTTTCCACAGTTGCACTCTCTCTTTCTTCATCATTTATCCAAACAGATTTTTTTTTTAGTAAAACAGCATGTCTATAAAGACAGGAAAGATGCTATATATGAAAAGATAACATGGGAAAGAGAAGAGGTTCAACTTTACTGAACAGCTACCCATCAGGCCACTCTGAAAAACTTCATTTATACCCTAAACTCAACAACTAGATGTCATTGCAATAGTTGGTCCCTGGCCTACTTGCTTATTGGAACCCTTCTCCAAGTGGCATCAACTCAGTCCTCCTCTCTGGTCTCATGTATGGCCTCAAAGACTAAGGGGGCAGCATCTCACATGTAATTGATGTTGTTGTCTCTGCTTCTCAATGGCCTCCACTCCAGCTGCTATGGCAACTCCCCTGGCCATGTTTGAGGTCACTCTTCTCTGACAGAAACCACAAGGTCATCTCATTAGATGTACAAAAGACCTCTAACAGTATCCAACAGCCTTTCATGATAAATGTTCCAGAGAATCTAGGAATACAAGAGACATAGCCCATATAAAACAGGCAAGCACACGGCCAATATTCTGCTAAACAGAGAAAATCTCAAGAGTATTTTCACTAAAATCAGGTACAAGACAAGAATGCCCACTCCTCCCTTCCTGCTCAATATAAAATTTGACGTCTTAATTGGAGCAATGAGACTAGTAAAGGAGACAGATGGGATACAGGTAAGGAAGGAAGAAGTCCGCATATCCTTATTTGAAGATGATATGATTCTATGCACAAAAACCACAAAGACTCAACCACCAATCCACAACTAATGAATATGTTCAACAAAATAGCAGAATAAAAAATTAACACACAAAATCAGTAGCCTTTCTGTATGCAAATGATAAACATACAGAGAAAGAAAGCAGGAGAGCAATCTCAGTCACAGTAGCTTCAAAATAATAAAATATCTTGGAGTAAATCTAAGCAAGGAAGTGAAAGATGTGCACAATAAAACTTTTAAGACACTGAAAAAAGAAACTGAAGATGTCAGGAGAAGAAAAGACCTCACACACTCATGGATTGGTAGGATTAATACTTTAAAAATGGCCTTCCTATCAAAAGCAATCTACAGAGTCAGTGAGATCTTCATCAAACTCCCAATGTAATTCTTCACAGATATCTTTAAAAAAAAATCTTAAATTACATGTGGAAACACAAAAGACCCAGGATAGTCAAAACAACATTAAATGATAAAAGAACTGCTGGAGGTATCGCCATCCCAGATTTCAAGTTATACTACAGAGCTATGACAATAAAAACAGCATGTCACTGACATTAAATAGAGGCAGCGATGATGGGAATAGAACTGAGGACTATATTAATGATTTGTCTCTCACTGTGATGAAACACCATAACCAAGGCAACATATACAAGAATAATTTTATTTTAGCTTAGTTCTTGTAGAAGAATGAAACTAGATTCCTCACCTGTTACAAAACATGACTCCAAATGGATCAAGGACCTCAACACGAGAACTGACACCCCGAATCTGACAGACGAAAAGGCAGGGAATATGCTTGAGTTCCTTTACACAGTACAGGACTTTCCAAACAGGATTTCCATAGCACAGGTATTAAGACCAATAATTGATAAATGAAATAGGCCTCAGGAACCTAAGATGTTTCTGTACAGAAAAGAGCATCATCACTAGGCCACGCGGGGGTTAATGTCTAGAATATACAAAGAACTAAACAAGTAAACAAACAACCCAACTAAACAATGAGGCATAGAACCACAGTGTTCTTAAAAAAGAGAAAATGCAAATGGTCAGGAAGCTTTTGATTTTAATGCTCAACATCCTTAGCCACCAGAGAGCTGTAAATTAAAAATGACTTTGGCATTTCATGTTGCCCCAATCAGAGTGGCTAAGATCAAAAGAATACATAATAACAAAAGCTGACATGGACAAGCCAAAAGGTAGACATTTGCTCCCTGCTGTTGAGAGTGTATACTGGACTTGATTCTGTCTACATTTGATTGTCATTCTACCTTACTTCACTGAAAAAAAAAATGCAATGTTTGTGCCAGCTCTTCTTTTCACGGCCATCTCCTGACGACCTCCCGTCTCCCTGCCTCTGATGCCCTTCACTCCAATACACCCAGCACCAGCTCTCCATCAGTGTTCTAATTTGGTAACCCACCTTGTGGAAGAATCCTAAATTGGATGTCTTAGAGTTCTCCATGCATACAGTCCATGCTCAGGGAGATTGTCAAAATGATAATCACTGTTCTAGTCTATCTGGGTCTGGCAGGATTCTCGAACTATGAGATTTACAGAACTAAAGTTGGACAGTCCCTACCAATCAGGATGGGCAGCGAGTGGATGAGGTCAGCTAGTAATGGTAAGAAGGAGGAAACGAACCCAGCTCATACATCCAAACCTTTGTTCTTTCAAAGCATTGGATTAAGTACCATATGATACATGTTCTCGACACAGAACAGAAACCTGCCAAAGAATGATAATCCAGTGCAACCCATTTTCCTCAGAAGAATATATGTGTAGTAAGCCTATCACACAAGCTTCTGAGAATTAATTGATAAAGTTAATATATCACCTAAGAATAACCATACGTCCTGCTATGCCTGGGACACTACCGATTTACTCCTGTTCTCTGGACATATATTAACAACACTCTCTTTCCCATCTCAAAGTGTCCTAGATAGCATAATAAATTATATAGTCACCATCACCACCATATCCCAGAGCCAGCTGATTAGGCTCTTGATTAATAGGGTCTTTCCCCAGAACTTTAACTAAAACCCAGCATGACTTCCCCTGCCATTGACAGGGCAGGCTTGGACGCCAAACCAGTCACCCGGCAAAAGCCTCATTTCCCCAGCCCAGCTCTCAGCCAATGGGAGCTCACACAGCCAATGGAGCAGCCCTGCCCTGGCTTCTAAGCAGAAACCAGCCTGAGGAATCGGTCCTCACAACACTTCAAAGACACCAGCCCAGCATTAATTGGCACTCTGCAAAGATTTATGCACGTCCGTCATTATCTCCTGCTGAGAAACAAGACAGATATAGGGCATCCGGCAGGTCCTTCAGAAAAAAAGTGTCTTGACAGATCTTTGAACCTAAAATGTCTTAAGTAATTGGGACACCCACTCAGGGACATGCAAGATAAATGACCTGGTTTGTAGAGTACCCACGCCCTTGACTGCCGGCCCCTCCCCACTCTCCGTTCCTTCCCCTTCTCCCAACCCTCAGCCCCCAGTCTTCCCTAACAGCCTCCTCTGGCATCTCCTGTTCATTAGTAGCTCCATAGAAAGACAAATTGGAGCAGGAAGAAGAAGGCCATATTAGTCACTGACGGCATGTTAGATGAATGCTTTCAGTCTGACTGTGAACTGTATTTGTGAAGGTGTTACCAGTTAGTGTTGTTTTCTAGTTAGCAAATGCTGGATATTCAGTCATTCACCTGAAGTAGTCAGCAGTCCATAAATGGTAGGCAGTATTATAAGATGAATGGAGTTCCGCTTGGCAGGCATGAAGGCTACTCGATATCCAGTGTCCAGTTCACCTAGTTTATCAAAATACTCAGAGGAAAGTAATATACTCAGCTGTATTCCTTTCATTCCCTTCCCCTATCTCCTTTATACACACACACATAAACATGCACACACAGGCATGCACACACAGACAAACACACATACATACACATAGAGACAGACACATACACACACAAACACATACACATGCACACACACAGAGACAAACCGGCACATAAAGACAGGTGTACATTCACACACGCAGACACACATAGATGCACATGCACATACACAAAACACAGAGACACACACATAGATGCACATACTCACACACAGATACACACAGGCACACCTACAGACACACATAAAGACACATGCACACACACTCATACTTCAGGCCCAGTAGCTGTGAGTTTCAGACAGTTTGACTGGGGTTGGAAAAGGAATTTCCCATACTGTGTCCATTATAGTTCAGTATCTGTTGGCCATCAGCCCTTACGTACAGCATATAAAGATGACAAGGACAGCAGCCCTACCCTTTGACAATTGTTCATCTCCATCTAAATTCATAAAGAAAGTGGTAAAGATAAGCCGAGAATGTCATTATGTGTAGAACCATCCTGAAGCAGAGGTGGTGAAACTTTCAAGACACACCAGTGTCCTTGTCAAGCCTGAAGACTTGTAAGAATGAGCCTGAAGAGGAGGAGGAAGCTAAATTCTTGAGCCCAGAATTTAGAAAGGAAAATTCAAGGTTTTGTGCATTTGAAAATTACCCTATCAGATATCACTACTTTTAACTCAAAAGATAATGTTCTCAAAAAGAAAAACCCTTGGGTGTTTTCCTGATTCTAAGAGAGTCTTTTATACTGGCTGAGTTTGTTATAATTTGATCAATAAAGCCAGGGTCACAGGTCAGTTATCACAAGGTTGGTAAATAAAATCAACTTCCCATAGGAATCATAAATTATAAGTTGAAAGAAATAAGTTCAATGTTCTATAGTAAATGCTCTAACATTCTAAGCATATGTAGATGTATCTTTCAAGGTTACTTGCTTTAAGTCAACAGACCTTGGAGTTACCAAAAAAAAAAAAAAAATCTTTTCACATATGAAAACAAGCCTTTACTTCTCTTGGTAAATAAACGTTTAGAAAGTCAATTTTATGCTAAGAAACAGATTAGCTTAAAATTTTAGTAACTGATGTATAAGTATCTATTGTTTTTTAATCTTTCTAAATGAAGAATTGAAGTTCATCCATTGAATAATACTTAAAATACTTACACTAGCCAATTTATCTAAGTCATCTGCTCATGAACCTGGCCTCTGCTTCCTTTCTTGAGTTGTGAATAAACATCTGACCTTTCCACTTTTAAGAGGAGCTTGCAACGACCCAACATGAGGAATTTTGCAAATTGCTACAGGGCTATGAACTTGATCCATGGCTTTCTCATCTCTGTGTGTATGATAGAAGTGGAGAGAATCCTCTGGTTACTGGAAAGGACTCTGGGTAGAAAAGATGTGGAAGTCCTCTGGGTGACCAGACTCCCAGAAATCTAGCTCCTCAACCCTCGTGGCTCACTGCTTGGCAGCCTTGGGAAATTTCTGCTCCCAGACCCAGGCATTTTCTCCATCCTGTGTCATGATCACCTTTCTCCCCTGCTTTGTCCTTGGTCTGCTCCAGTGGCTGAAAGCCCTAGAGCAAGTCCTCCTCTTTCCAAAGATGCTTTACCACTGGAGCCGGTGCTGATTCATTTTTCTCAAACTAAATCAAACCAGTTGGGTCTTGGGTAAGGGGAACCTTAATTGAGAAATCGTCTCCTTCAGATTGACCTGAGGAAATGTCTGTGGGGCATTTTCTTGACTAATAATCGATGTGGGCAGAACCAGCCTTCTATGGGTGGTGCCATCCTGGGCAGGTCATCCTGGGTTGTATGAGAGAACAAGCAAGTGAGCCACTGGCAGTGGTCTCCCACCTCATGGTTCCTGACTTCAATTCCTACCTTGACTTCTTTCCATGGTAGACTGAGACCTGTAGGCCAAATAAATCCTTCCCTCCCAAAGTTGCTTTTGGTAATGTTGTTTACCACAGAAATCAAAGCAAATTGGTACGGAGAACTTGTGTGTTTTCTAACAGTCTTGTTGCTCTCTGATCTCTTCAAGAGGTGGCCAAACTTCCAGCCCTACCTCTTGGGTCCCAAGGTGCATAAATTCAGTTCTTCACAGAATCCATATGCTAGAACTCTTAACACTTAGAAGCCTAGGTACAGCTTTTTCCTGTTTCCAATACCATCCTTACCACTCACAATGAGGCAGAGCTGGGAACTTGTGCCAAGTGATTTGCTCCCATAGTAAAAAGCCTGAGATTCCTGGAGGAATCTCAGCTGAGAATATTTGTGTCTCAACATCTCTCTACAGGCTTTTACTTCCAAGACCAATGAAACTCATCAACACTACTGAGGTCTCTTCCTCCATGTGAAAATACCACATCCCAATCAGATATACCATCTGAATTCTATGTTCTGTGTGTGTGAGTGAGCTTGTGTGTGTGTGTGTGTGTGTGTGTGTGTGCTTATGTGTTTGTATGCATGTGTGTATATGGGGTTGGAGAAGACTGTCATGGGTTGTTTGCTTATACTTATGCAAGTATTGGATCAAAATATTTCCCCAATGCTTGTGGTTTCACCTCTCTAAGAAGTATGGAGCAGGATATGGGTACCTAGGAAAAGTTTTAGAAATTAAAAAAAAAGTACATAAAATACAAAACCAAGAAGTAGCTACCAATAGACGATAGCAACATTGAAAGTACAAATTAGAGATAGAAGCTATGAAGAAGACAGGGGAGCAGGCTATAGGCAGCACCATTTGTTGAACGTTTCAGAGGGGAAGGCAGGCTGACTCTCTCTTTGTGCCTGCGGGCAGCCCAGGATCACACTGAAGGCTTTGCAGCAGCTACTGTACTATCAGGTTTAAAATCTGACTGTAGTAGTTCAAAACGGTATTATATAGATTAGAAAGCATGCATTGCAATGAACTAAGTCTTTAGGGGAACTTACAGCTCTCTGAGTTCCATTTCATTAGTTATACTGAACAACCCATGCAATCAGTTCTCAGTTACTGGCTAGAATCAAAGGTGCACTGGGTGAATAACTGCATAGTCTCCTAAGAAATCAATCCTGATTGAAGGACGCCATCAACTGGATTTACACAGTGGGGGAAAAGAGATATGGCATCATCTTTTTCTCCAATGCATCTTCTTTCTGGATAAGGAAGAATCAGAGCTAAAAGAACAACTTGGAAATCATTGAGACAACAAAAGCTACATGCAAGGATTAGGTTACCCAACAACGTAATGAGTAGCTCTGGAAGGCTCTTGGCAAGCCTCCTGGTAGAGCTGGAGGCAGAAGAATGAGCTTAACATAAAGCCAATTGGTCTTGTGGAAGAACTTGGTGCTCCAGATGTTTGGACAACAAATACACAGCTCCCTTTCAGGCCTCCAAGACAGAATCAAGTTTTCCTAGCTCCTATTCTCCATTGACCTTCTTCTTTAAGACACTAGTTCATAGCAATGGGGGATGGGCAACTGGGGGAAGTCACCAGAAAGTCCCTGATGCCAGGAAAGCAGGAGCCTCCCAGGACCCCACAGGGATGATACTAACTGAAATATTCAACAAAAGGGAGAGAGAACCTGTATAGACTATATCCAGAGATTAAGCAAGGCCCCCAGTTGAGGGATAGGTCCACCCACCCATCTTAAAATTTTTAACTCAGAATTGCTCCTGCTTAAAGGAAATACAGGGACAAAAAGTGGGACTCAGACTGAAGGAAAGGCCATCTAGAGACTGTCCCACCTGGGAATCTATCCCATATGCAGCCACCAAACCCAGACACTATTGCTAATGCCAAGAAGTGCTTGCTGACAGGGGACTGATATAGCTGTCCTGAGAGGCTTTGTCAGGGCCTGACCAATACAGATGCAGATGCTTGCAGCCAACCATCAGATTGAGGACAGGGACCCCAATGGAAGAGTTAGGGAGATGGACTGAGGAAGCTGAAGGGGTTTGTAACCCCATAGGAAGAACAACAGTATCAATCAACCAGATGCCCCACCCCCACCCCGAGTTCCCAAGGAGTACCAACCAAAGAGTACACATGGAGGGACCCATGGCTGCAGCTGCATATGTAGCAGAGGACTGCCTTACCCGGCATCAGTGGGAAGAGAAACACTTGGTCCTGTGGAGGCTTGATAACCCAGTGTAGGGGAATGCTAGGGCAATGAAGGGGGTGTGGGTAGGTGAGGGAGCACCCTCATAGAAGCAGGGGGAGGGGGAGAGGATAGGAGGTTTGAGGAGGGGAAACTGGGAAGGGGGATAACATTTGAAATGTAAATAAATAAATAATAAAAAAAAGATACTAGTTCACAACATTACTGTACACCAAGTGATAGCACGAGCTATTGGGTGAGTGATAATTATATGTTGTCAACATTAAAGTGGCTAAAGATACGTGTTTTCTTAATTAAAAGCAACCAAGGCTATTTCTACCATGATGTCATTTCACTATCTTGTTGTGCCAGTTAGGTCTTGGATGGTTGGATAGGACGCAGGCCTAACTCACACCAGTCTATGTCAAAGGAGGATTTCTTGCAAGGTTATTGAATATCCAGGTTGTCATTGCTGTATAACAGCTATCATCAAATGTTCTTCGTGTTTATGAATAATGCAGACTGGAGAATTAGATAGGGAACAGGGTAGGAAGTGCTCTGTTTCATAGTGTTAGAGCCTCAGTGGGGAAGATTTAGTGGATGGGGAAGATTTCATTTGATGGTTAGACACCACAATTACCTAAGTTCACTCACTCACCTTCTTGGGTGTCTGATGTTAGCTGTCATCCAAGACCTAAGCCGGGATGTCTGTAGAAGGATCTATGCGTGAACTCTCTAAGCCTGTCATCGAGTGGCTATCCTCAAGTAATGGAGCTTCTAACTTTGTAGTTCAAGGTTCAAGTGAAATTTTCTAGCTGACAAATTGAAGTTGTACCTTTTACTACCTCCTATTGAAAAATGTATAGTATCTCCTCTGTCCTGCTGGTTTAAAGGCATACTGTACTCCCACTCAGGTTCAAGGGGAGTAGAAATATACTCTACTTCTCAGCGGTTACAGTGTCAAAATAATTTGCAGACAAGGTTTTAAATAACTCTACTGAGTCATTTTGTCTAATGGTGGAAGCAGATTCTCTGCTTTTTTTTTTGCATACAGGCATTTTTTTTTCTTTTAGTTCTTTCTCTGTTACTAGATACTGGCTTCATCTGGAGAACAGAATGAGATCATTTAGAGCCTCATATGATAGGCACAGCCACTGGTGGTCTGCTCTTTATTTTCTTCAAGCCATTCTCAGAGGAAAGGTAATTATTGTAAGACATAAAGCATCTTCAAATGGCCTTCAACATGTGTGATCCGGAATGTTCCATTGTGTGGCAGGGCAATAGTAGGTTGACTTCAATGTACTACAGAGCAACTCATACAACATCTCACTACATATATGTTCAAGTTGTATGTCAGTGGTGGGGAAAGAGAAAAATTAAAACCTGTGCCTTCTGACATTAAATGAATCTTGCTATGAGTCAACATTATATATATATCATTCTCTTCTCTACATGCTGAATACCTTGAATAATGCATGATACTATAATTTTATATACATAATATATTAAATTATATATATTATATTTATACATATTATATATTATATTATATTATATTAAAATGTATATATGTTTAAAATAATGAGCAAATGAATATTCTAATTCTAAGTACATGAGTCATTTACTATTTAGACGAGTAGAAAAAAGCCAAGTGATACACAAAAGTGTCAATGAAAATTACATTCAGACAAAATATGTCAGTCATACTTTTGAAAAAAAATGAAAGAATGAAGAGAGAGAAAGTGGTGAAGAGGAAAGGAGGGAAGAAGCAAAGAGGGAGGAAGGGAAGAAAAGAAGGGCAAACAGAAAGATTATAGTAAGAACAACTAGGAAAGAAAGATGCATTACCATCAAAGGGAAACCAACAAGATAGAGACATCTGATTTTGCTCCAGACATAATAGAAGTTTGAAGACAATGGAATGATTTTCAAATGACAGAAGGAAAATAAACCAAGTGCATAAGTAATGGCCAACCTGACATTATAACCTTGAAAAAAATACACTTTCCACCAAGTATTATGAAATATACCTGTTGAGAGCCAAGTCAAACCTGAGCAGACTGGTGACCCAAAAACCTGCACTGGATATTTTCTTCTCCAGAGTTTGCAGGAGGGAGATACTCTCAGACTTCAGAAGCCAAGTTCACACCTCAAGGAAGATGCTGTTATAACCTGCAAGTAAGTCCAGCAGACATGAGCTCAAACAGGGAACAAGTCAGTTGTTAAGAATCAGAAGAAATGAAAGCACAGCAGAATTAGATGAGTTACTAACATAGATAAAAGGGTTGTGAGCTATGACTCTTCATTTATAAACAATGCAACCATATTAAATAAATTTTAAGCCTCTGTTCCCCAATGTGGCTGGTCATTTACCTGTAGAAGAAGCATGTCTGAAATACAGAGACATAAAAGAACTTTTAAGTAGTGAATTTTTAAAAGATGTTTAAAATATCTTAGAAAAAATTAAGATAACTCCTATAAATTAATATTATTTAAACTAGTATTTTCAGTAATAAATTAAACATAGAAATGCTGGAAATTGAACATAGAAATCTGGAAGACAAATCTTAAAAGCTAGCACAAGTGGAATTAGTAAATAGAAATATTACAAGTGGTGACAGATGGGAAGAGAGGGTCTAACACACTTCCCAAAACTATCATATTTGAAAAAATGACTATAGAAAGTTGAAATTCAAAAAGATCATGGATTAAAATTTTCTAGACCTGATGAAATAATACTCATGCTTCAAACTTAGAGAGAAAAATTTATCTCAATCAAAATTAAAAATCAATCTCCAGACTAAAATATCAAAGGTAATTGTAGAGCAAAGACAGCCTTAAGACCAGTGAGAGAGAAGTTATTCCCAGGAGCAAGCTGTATACTGGCAGCCTTCCAAGCCACAGCAATAGAAATCTGAATAGGAAAATCATTTTCAATGGGCTAGAAGAAAATAACTCTCACCCCAAGATTTAGATCATGTTAAACCTTGTCAATGGCCTTCAGCGAAAGATAGCCAATAATGTGTCTGAATTTGAACAAGTTGGGTTTATTGTTGTTACTCACAGATAAATGTTGGCCATGGTAGGAGGGAACAACTGGGAGAAATGGTGTCTTTCATGAAGAGGATGGTGAAAATCTGGAGTGGGAGTTGGGCTCTGACTGAGAAACCAAGGGCTTTACTCTGGATGGGATACCCGCAAGAAGTAAATATATTTTTCTGATGAGATACCTCCATAATCAGAGGGAGGGGAGACTAAATTAAGAATAAGCTGTAATCGGCTTTCATGAAGTTGTTGTGTAGTAGGTGAAGACGGATTAGTGATTTGTGGTTGTGCAATAGTTTTGTTTAAGTGTCCATTAGTGATCCTGTGTCCATCAAGGAAACCACGTGGTTAGCTGTAGACATATCAGTTTGTAATAGCATTAAATAATAACATTAACTGTAAAATCAAATCAGTTCCCTCTTATAAGAATCTTCTTGCATGTCTTTAAACTTCCATTCACAAATGAAAAAATAAATGAAAATAAATTAGATAGGTTTCCCCTTCTAGACTCTCTCTGGAAGGGAAGCTAAAGGAATAGGAGATTAAATCTGCAAGAAGTGGGACATAAAAAGGAATAGTAAGCAAAGGAATCAATAACCAGGGCCATAAAGCCAAATTTGCATCAACAGTATGAAATAATAACACTCATAGCAATGAGGCAAATTAGAAGCCAAGTGGAAGCACAGTTTTGAACATTGTGTAACCTCACTGTGAAGAGATGGGCTCAGCATTCTATGATGGGTTTGTTATGGAAAAAGGCAAAAATCCTGATACTTTTAGGGCTTTGTTAAGTCAAAATGTATATTTAAATTTAGGAACAGCCACCAAAAATAAACAAAGAAACAAACAAATAAATGCAGCTGGTAAGGTTTTGTGGAGGACATGATTAAAAAAAAAATAAGAAAAGAAAAGAAAACAAGGATATCAGTAAAGATCATGATAATAAAAAAAAGCACAACACAGAATGGGAATAAAACCAAACAAATCAAGAATTATTATAGATACAAGCAGGTTAAATCTGAAGAGATGGCTCACTGTATAGTGTTTTCTGTCTAAGCTTGTGAATTCCAAGGTTTGAAACCCCAGGGCTCATTCAAAAGCTGGGTCTCATGGCTATCATCCCAAAACTTAGGAAGGATTATAGAAAGAAACACTGGGATCCTCAGAAAACCTGACTAGCTAGACCAGCTATAATTGGTGAGCTCCCAGATCAGTAAATAAAGAGGAGTGATCCAGAAAAACATCTCAGCCTGAATACATACATACATGCATGCCTACATATATACATACATACATACACACATATTTATATATAAACATACACACATGCACTTGCAAACGCACCCACACATGCATATATACATACACACACATAGGCACTTACACATGTACGCACAAACACATGTATGCACACACACATAAACCACATACATATACACACAAAAATTCTTACTAGTTAGGGTAGAGGAAGATTTAAGACATTAGAATGGTTAAGAAGCTTTGATGAATGAAGGTGTATGTCAACCCCAATGCAGCCAATTCTTTCAGTTTCCTTTTGATGTTCATATCAGTTCAGATCATCAGGAAATGCTTCAGTGTTGTTTATAAAACTGTCTACCAACACAGTATATATCATTGCAAATTCCTCATGAAGAACACACCAGGATTGACTTAGGTGTGTTAAAGATTTATGCAGGAACTATTTATGAAGAAAAAAAGGGGTACAGAAGTAAAAGAAGGCAGAATGTTCAAAATACGATGCAGATCCTAGAACCTATATCAAGAGAAAATAGAGGAAGTGCTAAGTGAGAGGTATCTCAGACCATGAAATACATCTAGGAAAATCTCTTTCCATCCTGAGAATCTCAAAACAACACTGTCCTTCAGAAGAAGCCCATTATGTACAGAAGTGGGCTGGCATTCTTGCATAATTACTTTTCTAAAAGGCCATGTTGGATAGGAGAGAGCCTGTTTTACTTATACGTTGTCTTGGAGTAGTGCAGAAGAAGCCTGGAGTTAATTCAAGAGTACTACTTAGAGACTGTCAATCACCTGTGACTCTGGACTAGGTTCACTCAAAGGAAATCTAAATAGCATGTCCCCTAACCACTATGCCTTATCACTTAACTACACATATTCATCTTCCTATCCATGTCCAAGGACTACCTATTACATGCTCCCTCTTAGATTTACTGTAGGAACATCCTCTCCCTTCTATACTATATGCCCTGCTGTTTTGGTTGCCAACTTGAAACACACAGAAAGAGGGGACCACACTGAACAACTGTCTCAATCAAATTGGCCTGTAGGCATGGGGGGCATTTGTTTGCTTGCTAATGGATACAAGAGAGCCCAGCTCATTGTCAGCATTGTCATCCCTGGGCAGGTGGTCCTGGGCTATGTTAAAGAGGTAGCTAAATATTAACCTTGGAAGAAAGTCAGTAAGCATCACTCCATGGTTTGTGTTTTGAAATCTTGCCTTGGCTTTCCTCAATGATGAACCGTGCCCTCAAGTATAAGCTAAATAAACATTTTCTTCCTGTAAGTTGTATCTTGTCAGTGTTTTATCATAGCAAAAGAAAGCAAACTAGAAGGTAAATTAGTGCCAGAAGTTGGATATAGCTGGACATGATCATGCTGGTTTGGGGAAAGAATTGTGGAACTTAGGACTGGACTTTGTAACTTTGGGCTGGAAGAACCCAGACCTTAGGAAACCACTGTTATGGCAGCTTGGAAGAGAATGATGCTGAGAGAGCTGCACACTGGACCAGAACACTATACATTCTGACGTCCCCACAGACTCAACCATTACCTTGGAGAGTCTTATTATGTATATAATAGTTTGATACAAACTTATAGTCTAGAGATGCATGATTCATTGGTAGTCATATATTTGTCTTGGTACAGTTGCTTCACATATCCATTAACAGTTATTATAGAAAGCACCTAAGAACATCGCTAGGGGTTCACAAGCATTCCTATCTGCTTCCACAGTAAACAAGCAGATTTTCTGCTAATCAGAGTAAGCTATTCCTGACAATAGGCTTCTTTTTCCAATCTGAGAATCTATAAGTACAGAGAGTAAGACTGCCCTGACCACAGCTTGACTGCAGTTCATCAGAGTCTTCCTATTCCCTGACTAGGGTACACTTTCACTGAAGATAAGGCCTTGAATCTTTCAATGTCTGTAATTGCCAAAACTTAAAGCACAAAATCTCTATCTACTTCTTTGAAGATTGTAAGCAAGACCACTTCTGCTGTCAGACCTTGGGTCCTAATATATGTGTCCTCTTAACTGATGGCATACCACCAAACAGAAGTTCCTTACTCTACACATATGCTGTGTCATGAAAGAGTGCATCCTATCTACTTAGACTATGAGCTCACAAAAGATATTCAATTCTGCTCCCTGCAGAACTCTTGAGAATTTATGTGATCAATCTCCATGACCACCACAGCAAAGAAAACAGGGGCCCAAACTGTCATCTCACTTTTTAAGGCAAACATCTAAAATTTAAGTACTTCAACAGTTATACTATAACAATGGCCCCTGAAACTTAGTAATTTGAAATAAGCTCCAATTTGTTATATGTAATGCTTTCAATTAGTAGGGATTTAAGCATGGCTTTCTGCTTGATCCTTCAGCTCCATAAGACATAGCTCACTCAGCATCAGAAGGTAAGGAAGTGATCTGGTCCACTCACAGGCTTTGCACACTGTTGTAGATGGGCATCGTGGTGGCTATTCTTGGTTGTCAACTTGACTACATCTGGAATTAACTAAAATCCAAAAGTGGAGAGCACATCAAAGAGGAATTTTTGCTTAATTTGAAGTAGGAAAATTCACTTCTAACCCAGATCTTGATGTGGGAAGACATCTGCCTTTAATCTGGGTCTTAAGGCAGGAACACGCACTTTTAATGTGGGCTATACCTTCTTCAGGAAGCCTGTATAAGGGCATGCAACAAGGAAAGAAAAAAAAGCTTTTGCTCTTTGCCTGGTTGCTATCAAGTCCATTCCTTCACTGGTACTAGAGCCTACTTCTTTGGGATTTCAGTGTCTACTGAAGACCAGCTGAGACATTCAAACTCATGGGCTGGGTGATGTCTCTATTCTTGAACTATACACACACACACACACACACATACACGAGAGAGAGAGAGGGAGGGAGGCAGAGAGAGGGGGGGGAGATATTCATTCTATAAGTTCTGTTATTCTAGAAAACTGTGAGTAACACAGATGGTAAGCTGAACCCAACTAGAACTATTGACCTCAAGCCCCATGCCCAGCCCAGTAGATCTAGAGCAGCAAGTACCTCTCATAATTCAGCTCAGGACTCCAGTCAACAACACAGAAGCTGTACAACCACTGATGAGTCCATCCTAAGGCACAGGGCATCTCTGCCCCTTCTACTGTATACTCAGAGAAACCAGGCTAAAATGGAAGCAAAATAGAAACAGAGAATAAATGGAGTATTAAAGAATTTGTGACTATGTTTTGAAACCATCAAAGGACTAGCTTTCCAGTTAGCCAAAATAATCACTTACTGAAAACATCCCAAATGCCAACTGCAAAGAAAACAGTGTGTCACAATAGTTTACAATACTTATAATTGCATGAGAGAAGAACAAAAAATATCTGTTCAATGAATACATGAATACGTTTTTATTAAAGTCTGGAAGACAAGGGAATGAGCTTAGCTGAAGACAGTGAACTTACCTCTCTCATAATTAAAAAGCCCCTCTCATCCTTCTCCTATCTCCTTAAGTAAAGGGAAAATTGTTATGGCTGCCATCCTCTCTGCCCTATCATGAGCCCCACCACACATACCCACTTGTAAACCACAGCAGTCATGATGTTCCCAGATAAGACTCTCTCCCTTCTGAAAGGCAGAACCTCTTCTGCTGTCTTGAAAAATCACCCTTTTTGTTGTAGTCTACACTGTCTGTAGCTTCATGGAAAGGAATATTGCTGGAAGCTATAATTTCCCAGCCTCATTCAAGACAGAATGGGGTCCTCAGCCGCCCCAGTTACTGCTTTAAAATGATTGCTTCTTCCTCTGTTTTCCTCTATTACATGACTCCTCTTCCTCTATTTTCCCCAAGGACAAATGTCAAGTCCCAGGCCTCATCTCCAGTAATCCTTTCATTTGTTTAGCAAATACTGATTGGTCATCTGCTACATCTCAGGCTCTCTGTTCTATGCTGAGGACACAAGGGTAAACAAATCAGCACCGGCAATCTCTAGACACTTGCTGTGCAGTCTTTGGGCTTTAATAGGAGAGATGAGCATATGTAAATAACAATTTTAATACTGTTAGCTTGTGCCCAGAGGCAGTATGTGAGATGACTGGGGTGAATTGGGATCTAAAGACCTGAAAGAAAAGTAACACAAATATCCCAGATGTTTACATGACCAATTCCACCCACTGGCCTGAGGGACAATCCCCATTTAGTGCCCAGTAAGTAGATCTCCTACCAGCCACATCTGTGTACCCCTTTATGTTTAAGACCAGATGACTACACAATATGCTGTTGCCTTAGTCTCGGAGCTGGACCTCAAAGCCACTGTGAAGGTTTGCCATCCTGTCTCCCCTTTTTAAGTGTTGGGGAGCATGATGGTAATTGAGCCCTAGGTTTATAGCAGATACCACAGAGGCAGTCCAGTGTAGGGATTGAGCATGCACATGGGTTCAACTCTGGACTTGGAGGTTTGATGGTGTGCATTGTTGGGCAGTTTCCTTGATCTCACTGAGTTCTTGTTATCACATCTGTAAAAATAGAGCTAATGTTTCCTTGCCCGGATGTGAGGATGAAATTAGATTAGTGTTGTGGCATGGCACAACTTTCAACAAGGGCTAGTTATCTCCACCCCTGTTCTATTTAACGGATAGAGTTTGCAGAGTTAGCCTATGTAAATACCAGTTACACTTCAACTTCAAATATGTAACTCGTTCGCTTAGAGCAAACATGCTTCATGCAACATTTAGGACTTCTTGTCCTGGAGAGTTGTATGTTCTTCATCTGAATTCAACTTTAGCTCGGCATCCTGTAACTTACCTGAAGATTTTTGTTATTGGTGGTCTTGTTATAGTGGCACAGCAACTCATATAAAATGTGTAAAAGTGTGCTGTTGATAAGGAATCTATAATGAGTGCAATGAGTTACAATGAGTAACTTACCCACCGTCACATTAGTAAGGAGGGACTGTACTGGACTGAGACTTGAGTTCAGTTCCAGCTCTCTTCTCTACACTTAAGAGTAGGCATCAGTCCCCCATCCACCCTCCCACTCACCCCTACCCAAGAAATTGGTCAGGCTCAGAAAGCATCAGTGGTGGTTACAATAATAAGATATGATACTGCTGAGCTGGAGCAGAGTTAAAGTGCTGTTGGGAAGACAACTGAGAAGCAGAGAGCAGTACACCTCCCTGTCAGAGCAGCTACCCTGTAGAGGCCATACCACTATTCCAGGAGGAGGCTGCAACTAATGCAGATAGTGCTAAGGATATTTGATGGGGGCCTTGTCCTTAGGTGCATACTCAGAAAGAGCTCATCTCCGAAGAGTCAGAAGGCACAGCTGGAGGAGGTCACACATAATGCTGGGTAGATGAAAGAATAGTGTTTAGGATAAATATTTCCAGAGCTGAAGTGAGGTGACATTCCTTGTGACAAGTTGAGCAGAACAAAATATGAAGAATGGATGGATGAATGAACAAATCCCTTAGTTTTCACTGGCATGGAACAGAAACCTACTTGTTCTATTTCCCTCTCTAGATTGTGATTGTTAAGGAATCTGTCTCTTGTTGTAACCTCCTTTTCCAAGTTACTGGATCACCTGCCATCCCTATGAATTATAGGTGTGAGTCCTTAGTAAGGGAGGAGGTGGCCCATTGTAAGCAGGGGGGCCAAGTGGTTATACCTACCTTGGTTCTGGGTCCTCTGAACTCAGTGTGTGATGCCTATGTGCTTTGGGACATAAAAGGGGTGAGGGTGAGCATGGGTGACTCAGAGAATCCTGGAGTTCACTCTTTTTGGCAGTGAGCCCTCTCTGGCCCCTCTCCAGAAACTCAAAAGGAGCATCATATGTGTAGACTTCAGGTCAGCATCCTTCAGCACTTGCCCCAGCAGGCCAGCAGGCAAATCATTGTATGGAACTCACTTCCCTGGGGAGAATGGCTTGGCATTCCTCTCCCTTCCGATAGTCAGTTTTGCACACCTATGACCTAGTTCCTGAGACTGGACAATCCACAAACAATAGAAACTTATTTCACACTGTTCCAGTGAAGACCAAAATCAAGGTTCCAATACACGGTGACTTTCCATCACCATATGATAGAGAGCAGAAGAACTAACTGAGCTATGACTGCAGAGGGAAACAGAACCAGGAGCTCCCACAAGCTCTAAAGCCTCACCCTACCATCAAATCCCACCTCCACCACTACTGTACTAGAGATTCAGTTTCCAACACATGAGTTTGGAGGGAGACATCCAGGTCATGGTATCCCCTTCCTATGAAGTTTACAGCTCTAATCCCACCAGCCACCATCAGTCTTCAATTCCACAGTGCATGTCCAGTTTTCAATTATGCCATGATACTGTGGGATAGAGGATGCTGACAACTCACCCTGCAGCAGGAAATGACCCAGACAGGTATAAATCTATGCACACCCCTCTCAAGTGCTAAAAAGCATTTAACCTTTTCATTTCATTTAACAGTAGCCTCCTGGAGATCTTGTCTCCCTTGGAGTGGCTAGAGTTCTCATTGTCGCAGTGGCTGGGAGGTGTTCCAGCCTTTAATGACAGGGAATAGGAATCCTAAATGTCCTGCAATGCCTAAAACCAGTGGCTCTCAAACTACCTAATGCTGCAACCCCTTAATACAGTTCCTCATGTGTGGTGACCCCAACCATAAAATTACTTTCATTGGTACTTCATAACTATAATTTTGCTGCTGTTATAAATCATAATGTAAATATCTGATATGCAGATAGTCTTAGGCAACCCCTATGAAAAGGTCACTCAACACTCCCGTAGAGGGGTAGTGACCCACAAGTTAAGAACTGCTGCCTTTAACAGTCCTGCATGAAGACCTTTTGGGGCCAACGGGCTGACAGCAAACCCTTAGAGAAGCACTCCCTTAGCACTCGCAAAGTCTTCTGACTTCAGGGAGGGGAAACTTGTGGGAGAGTTGAGGAAAAAACAAAGTGTGTCCCACCCTCTGTTCCACTAGCCAGTTTCCTGTGAATGATTCATTGTTTCAGAGGTATAAATTCCAACTAATGCTTTGTCTTAGCTATGATTTCCATTGCTATGAAGAAACACCATGACCAAGGCAACTCTTATAAAGACAACATTTAACTGGGGATGACGTACAGGTTCAGAAGTTCAGTCTATTATCATCAAGACAGGAAGCAAGGCAGCATCCATGCAGGCATGGCACTGGAGAAGCTAAGTTCTACATCTTGTTTAGAAGGCAAACAGGAGAAGATTGCTGTCTTCCAGGCAGCTAGGAGAAGGGTGGCAAAGCCCGTTCCCACAGTAACACACTTCCTCCAACAAGATCAGGCCTCCTAATAGTGCCACTCCCTAGGTCAAGCATATTCAAACCACCACACCCTCCTTCCTTCACCCTTTCCTTTCTCTAAATGATGCCAGGGTATGAAGGGAAAGTCTTATTTAATCTGTGGGTGTGAGGGAACAGAGTTTATCCATGTGAGAAAAAAATTCAGTTCTTGCATGTCTAGACATGTCTGTGCATGTCTGAGAATTGTTCTTAAACTTAAATGTAGCTAAGTAGAAGAACTTTATATTTGATTCCTTCCAGAAGTCATCCCTGAGATATGAGTCTGAAAGACCCAAGAATCCAGAATGAGGGCAGGGATTCTCAGTGTATTTTTTGAGAAAGTTACAACAGCTTGAGAACTCCTCTAGGACAGAATGTAGCATGACCTCCAGGAGTTACTACCAAGATGTGGGAAAGTCTAGGAACCCAAACTAGATGTTCCAGAGTTTCTATCACCCATTGACTGTATTGGTAGAGTGTCCCCAGAATCAGGAACTGCCCCTACTCCAGGATCTAGGACAGTCATGAGAGAAGATCTGGAAGCCTGGAGAAAGATAAACAACTTGAAAGAAAGATTGACAAAGGATGTTGTTACCAGAAGACGAGTGATTCCATTCGGAAATATCTTCAGAGGTAGGCCAAGGGATGATGCAGATGGTACAGGCAGAATAGAACTGTAACTTCAAAATAATATCCCTTATAAACCAAAACCTCCCTTCCTCTGACTTTGAGCTTCCAGGATTGCCAAAGAAGAAGAATGCCTACTTCATTCCTGTTCCTCATGAGTAACTTGTTCTTTCTGAACACTTCTGGCATTTTCTTTTATTCTTGTGGTCCTATTTCAACAATACTAAGGATGTGAGTCATCTATGTTTTATGTCTGGTCTGTTTCAGTCTGAAAACTTAGGAGTTCCTATAGTTCCTATAGTTCCTTCATACTTCATTTCTTCTCTTCTACATTCCTTTGTCTCTCTCTTTTTCTTCTTTACTATCTCTCTTATTCTCCATTGTGCGAGCTTACTATTATTTTTTAACTTACTTGTTCTTATTTGTGTGTGAGTGTGCCAAGGTGTGGGTGGGTGTGGTGTGTACAGTATATGCAGAATGTGCAGGTGTTTCTGGAGGTCAGAAGAAGGTGTTGGCTGCCCTGGAGCTAGAGTTACATATAACTGTGAGCTCCCTGATGTGGGTGCTGAAGACCAAACTCTGGTTATCTGCAAGAGCAACAAGTGCTGTTAGCAACTGAGCCGTCTCTCAAGATCTGTGACTTCATTATCAGTGTCCATTCTGCTGTTTGAAACACCCACTAAAAGTCCAAAAGCATTTGATAACCATGGACTACTTATTAGGATCTTTTTTCTTGTAATTTGCTCTTAACTAATGATATCCTAGCCCTTTAAAAGCTGAATTTTAATTACACTTATCTTAAAGTTATTTCTCCATTCTACAGATGCCAATTTTATTTGTTGATTTCTGCCATATTCCTAAACCAATATAATTTCTGACTATATCTTCTTTTTAATGATGTATTTCTTGACTGTTTGGGCATTCTTAACTATCATTTGCACTTGATTTTGAAACTCCCGTTTGCTTGAGTCTATGGAAGTACTAACTCCAGCTGTCTAGGGTGAATTGAGGGTAGAGATGACAGGATATACAAACAAGTAGCTGACCCCTGAGAAGGAGCTTCCTGCTTCTCAAAGAGGCTGTAAGTCATCCGAAGCTTCTGGGCCCCCTTCTGACCCAACTGCTCACCAGGTTTCTGGGTCAGGACTCTCCTGCTTCAGATGTACTTAGAATTTGTTCTGAGGACAAATTCACAACCAGATCCTCCTTTTATCCCTGTTCCATTCTTTATTTCTTTCCTTTCTTGTCCCTCTGACTGTCTGGACTTCCTCCTGGCTCTGTTCTGCCTCTTTGGGATGCTTCTCCCTCTGTGGGTTTCTTTCTGGTTCTAACCACGACCAAGCTCTGTGCTCAGGAGGGACCTGGCAGGTTAAAATGTCCAGAGTACAAAGCTTTGGTGGTTAGTGTAAAGTTTGCCCCCAAAGTCCCTCCCTGTTCTCTCTATTTGAAGTCTATGATTAAACTATTTCTGGAATTTCTATCACTTCCACAGTGTTTTTGCATCATCTGTATTTGGAGATATGGCTTTTTCCTGCCCCCTATGTTTCTGCAGTCTGATCCCATCTGCTTTATATCTTCTAGGAATTTCTCAAAAGCTAGCTGTGGATAGCTCCCTTTCTGGTCTCTCTACTTTGTCATGGATTCCCTTGCCACTGGCTCCTCTCATCCTTTTGTCTTATTCAGTCCTCATGGTGTCTTCAGAGAAAGAGCCACTTGCTATCACATATTCAACCACAAGACTGAGGTTCCGAGGGGTTAAATAGGCTCCTCTAAACCATCCCTGCCAGAACACTAGCAATGCTAGAAGTTGACTCCTGGTTCATCTGACCCCATGTGGGGACAAACCACTCTCTCCATTTATCCAGTCAAGAGGATCTTTCTCTGTGTTCACATCTTAGCTCCTCCCTGCTGCAGCCTTAGTATTCCTGCAAAGCTGTTTTGAAGCACCTTGTACAGTACAGAGAACCCACCATAAGAAGGATGGGTATCACCTGGCTAGAAAGACATGGCCAGGCTTTGAGCACCAGTAATCCAGTCCAAGGGATGATGTATTATAACACCATGCTGCCATTCAGATCTGAGGTACACATACCAACTTCTCCCAGGCAACCCCATCCTGGGAGGAAATGGATGAAGCATCAGAAAGCTACAGCTGCTTCCTGCTCTGGGAAGTGTCCACACAGCTTTGCTGCATCATAAGTCCACTGGCATGATTTGTCTTTTAAAATCAACACTAAGATACTATTCTAATAAAAAATAGAAGAGACATGAAAAGAAGAATACAGAACATAAGTTAGCAGGACTCGCTGTAAACTACATGTTTACTCTGGGAGTGCTAAGAGTTTGGGTGAGGATGGGGGATACATTCTGAACCAGGCAGAACCTGTCCACTACATGAGGAATCATGAGCCCATGGCTCATACACTGCCACCAATGAACAGGGCCAATATGGACAACTGGCCCTCTATGGGCTTCCAATTTTTCATTTCTTCTATCAGTAAAATAAAGCCATTTCCAAATGTCCTCTAATTCTGGTGTCTCATGATTCCAAATAAACATTTAACTTGTTTTATCACAAGTAACAACTTGGTGATCACTTCCAGACCCTCTAACTCTCACATTTCAGAGTTCTAGTTGGTCTCGAAACCCATCTACACTCTTTGCTTTACACTCTTAACCTTCAACCAACAGTCCTGGGTTCAGCTGCTTTGATTAGAGGTTGTTTATTTTTCTCATTGCCTTTCCTCGCCTTGGGTTGTAACATCTGCTTTCCAACCATGAACATATGCATTTGGCCAGGAATTATATCTCTTATTTTTTAGAATCCCATTAACTATGGTTTTCTACAGAAAGAATTTCCTACACCCCTTCCCGAGTTGAGTGAGACCCCCACTCTCTGTGCTTTTCTCTAATACTTGGCAGAAGTCTAAAGTGTGCTGTAACAGTGTCTAATTTAAATTTAACATCCTGACAAGTCCTCATTAGCTTTATTTTTACAGATGTGAAAACTAAGACTCAACAAGACTAAGGAAGTTACCCATACCACACACAAGTCTCAGAGTCCAAAGTCAAGACACTTGATCTGCACACAGCAGGCCTCCCTTGTAGCACCTGCCTCCTAAGTCTGGGTCACAGTTATGATGACACACCAACATCCCAGCAAGGACAGGCAAGGACAGAAAAATTACAAAGGGTAGTGCATAAGTTTTGATGGCTAGGACAAGCCCTGGTTGTGAGACTGAGACAAAGAGATGTTGGGTAATCTGATTCTCAATAAGAAGGTGCATACCACTGCTTTTATGAGAGCCACACAGATGAAAGATGGAGAAGGTTTTGTCTGGCAAGCCTGCTGGAGGAATTGGGCACACAGGCTTGTGGAGTGTTGGTTGCCTCCTCTTCCAAGTGTTCAGGTGCTGAGTCACATTGCGGTATTGATTTCACATATGGACTCTGAGAAGTAATAACAGTACTGGAAGCTAGGTTGTTCTCTAAGCTAGAATATTTCCATCAGAGCCTCTCCCACTTGGGGGCACCAGATATGAATGAATAAGGTCAGATTAAGATTGTATTGCTTACTTTCAAATATCGCTAGAAATCTTACAGAGCCAAAAGCAGATTCAACGTGCTTTTACAATAAATTACAAGCTAGAAACAGGACAAAATAAATGCATGCTTCTAAGTGT
The DNA here is from genome assembly GCF_004785775.1 of Grammomys surdaster. Taxonomy (NCBI): domain Eukaryota; kingdom Metazoa; phylum Chordata; class Mammalia; order Rodentia; family Muridae; genus Grammomys; species Grammomys surdaster. The sequence goes on along the minus strand of NW_021620534.1, from coordinate 2,518,317 downwards.
AGGATTGCGCAAAAGTTTTAGGGTAATTTTCATAATGGGAGCATTAGGCTCATATATCACTGTCATTTTTAACTAATATTTAGTTTAAAATCATGAAGAGGTGAAGCAAATGGGTTTTCTAAGAACACACTTACTTTACCTGCAGTTGTTCTCGAAAGGCATATACTGGAATTATCCTCCGAGGGACTGGACAAAGAAGATGCAGTAAGAAAGAAAGAAGTGCATTGTTTAAAATCACAGCAGACTAAGAGCTTGAAGCCAAAGCCAGAGTGTCTGAGTGTAAGTCCTGACCTTGGCTGATGGATGTGAACCTCATCTTTTCCTCTTCTGTAAAACGGAGATGGCTTCCTAGGCAGTTGTATAAGAATTAAATGAGTTCATGCCATTGAAGATGAACTGACATGTGGTCAATACTCAGTAAATGCCTGCTATTACCTATTACTGTTGACAATTAAAGATGGCTCCTATATTTTACTCAACTAATTTATATCTGCATACTTTAAAATTTTATGTAATTTATTCTACAAAATAATAATGCATGTGCACCTGTACATACTCTGAGAAGAGACAGAAGGGTGGTGAATGCAAAGGGGAATCTAAAGTGAATCAGAAGAGCCAGAAGCTCATCTAAATTTAGTAAGTCAAAATATATAGGCATAAGCTTATTAATTAAAGTAATATTCAATAGGACTTTGTACATAAACTGTATTTTGAGCTGACCTCTCTGACTGATATTTAGAGATATCTGTAAAGGACTCTGTGTGTACGTGAGTATACATATGTGTGAAAGTATATGTACACATGTACATGTGAAGGTCAGAGGTTGGCATTAGCTGCCTTTCTCAGCCACTCTCTACCTTATTTTTATACAGGGTTCCTCACTGAACCTGGATCTTATTGGTTTATCTATACTAACTATCCAGCAAGCTGGAAAGATCTTCCTATCTCTACCTGCCAAGCCCAGGGATTACAAGTGTGCACTGCCATATCTGGCGTTTTTACATGGGTGCTTGGGAGACCAAACACAAGCCTTCATGTTCATCCTGAGCCATGTTCCCAGCACTGGACTTTTTGGCCATCCACAAGTATATGGTTTAGAGTCAGAGTGGAGGTTGTGTATGGCAAAGGTGATTGAGCTAGCAACTAGAAGGGAAAATGCAGAGGGGCTTTGTGCTACTGCAAATACTTTATTTCTTGATGTGATTGCTGTTCACAAGGGTGGGTGCTTGTGGGCATGTTCGGAATACACATTGCTCAGCCACAGAGAGTTTAATAGCAGGCTGCCCCTGGGGAAGAGGACTGGGCAGCATGGAAGTGGAGCTTGAGTTCTGTTTTATTGGATTATATTCAACAATTGGTGTATATTTACTCTCAAAACCTTTCTCCAGTGTTCCCATGTATTCAGGATAAATTGAAAGGTCACAGAAATAGACAGCCCTCCGGCCTGAGAGGATTCTGGCTAAAGATTTTCTGAGCTATTTGAAGACCCATGGCAAAGCATTGCTTTCAACAGTAGAGGCAATCTCAGGACTAGAGGCTAATCAGAAGAGTCATCCTCTACACAGACAGACCACACACACACACACACACACACACTCAGTCCATACTCACATGTCAAGTGCCCACCTGTACCAGGTCTTATATTAAGAACTAGAGCACATAGATTTACAGGTTATTCCGGTAGAGGCTACCAATTAATTAGTATGAGGCAGACCATGTGAGAAATAGAGATTGCCATGAAAAAGGAATATTTCCCCAGCTCTAGAAGGACAGGAGAGATAGGGTGTTTTTGGAGAGTGTGGTACCCACACTGCCAATCAAACAGAAAGCAGTCTACCAGAAAAATACAAATTGAATATAAACATAGAATTATTCAAGGAATTGGCTCATGTGATTGTGTAGGCTAGCAAAGTCCAAAATCCATCTGATGAAATTTATGATGCAGTCTGGAAACCTTAGTGACAGAAGCTGCTAACCCATGTCCTTCAGATAGTTTCTTCTTTCTCAAGGAAACCTCAGTTGTACTCTCAAGGCCTGATTAGATGCAGCCCAACCACGTTCTCAAGGGCAAGCTCCCTTTAAAGTCACTGTGTTGTAGATGCTATCTTGATCTGCATAGTACCACCTAGACTCCTGTCTCACTGCATAACTAAGTACTATGCTCTTGCCCAGATCACTCACTCACACACACACACACACACAAAATCAACCATCATCACTGGGATGGAGAGGAAGAAAAAATGATCCAAAAAGACTTCTCTGAATGTGTGTGACTATGCAGGCCTTCCATGCAGCTGTGAGTGGGAGAGACAGGGGATCGACTGGCAGAAGCAAGAATGAGTGGATGCTGAGAGGTGTCAAGGCAAGCTTTGCCATGCTGCAGAGCTTCATGTATGCGGTGACCCAAATCAGGCTTACAATCAGAATCATCTAGAACCTCCTGGATCTCCGCCCTCGACTCCTCTCAGACCAGAAAAATAAGATGAAATAGTAGCTTATCTGATTAAAGAGGCCATTTTTGCTCCCCACCTGATAGCCAAGTTTAAGGCAATGAAAAACATTGAAGCGTTCAACGACAGGCTCCAAATGTATTGTCCTTTAACTGTCTCCCTGGTTTAAGTGTTTGTCATTTTCACGTGAATGGGGTAACTTTGTCTTGGTAGTTCCAAACAGCAAGGCTGGGTAGAATATGCCTGCAATAAAACTTGGCTGAGTTCCCTCTCAGTGTGCTTATCTTTGCAGACACAACCTAATTGGGATCAGCAGGGCCAGAGAGCCGGAGGCAGAAGGATGGGCTTCTCTGTCACTGTCAGCTTCATTTCCATGGAGATCCATTCATTCATCAAGCATTCATTCAGTGTGTACAAAGTCCCCTAATCCACACCAAGCTCAGTGGGGGACAGAAAGACGACAGCAGAAGCCAGCTTACAATTTTGCAGGCATGTATCCGAAACAGGTGTTTGAAAAGAGCAGAACACTGGGCTCTTTAAAGGCAATATTTAAGACAAGCATGTGCCAAGATGGCACAGGCAGGAAGCATACATGTCAAAGACCTTAGCTTGTTTAACAAGACAATGCACACATAGCATCTCCTACACACCTGGCACATAGCAGCACTAAATAAATGCCACTATCCATTCTTCTCAAGTGCTTATTAAAGCTAACACTCCTTTCGGTGGTCACATTCTGTGGGGTCCTAGGACAAATTTTAGAAGTTAAAAGCATGCCTAGCTTCCAAATCTTAGATTTTTCTATCAATATCCATTTAGTTTGACATAAGAAACAGGGCACTGGATGTCTGTCAGTGAGTTCCAAAATAGATATCACAAATAAGGCTGACATAGCAAATAGAAATACAGACACACACACACACACACACACACACACACACACACACACACACACTGAGGGATGTCTAGGCTGAGTCCATACCTTAGCTATTGTGAGTAGTGCTGCAATAAATACCCAAGAATAGAAGGGCTGTCACATGGCCCTTGCATCTTTAGTTCTTTGAGGAAATTCTGTACTGATGTCTATAGTGATTAGATGAATTACAGTCACAACAATCTGTGAAGGGTCTCCTTTTGCCACATCCTGGAGAAATACCTATTCCTTAGGACAACATTTGTCAGTGATCTTTTAATTTAGACCTTTTCATGCTCACCCAGAGAAACTATCAGTTGTTCATCACTACCTCCACCAGCAGCAGAGAAAAGTGTTACTCTTTTCCAAGCTCTCCTTCCATGAGCTCTCAACATCTTGTGACATTAAACACTAGTGTCATTTCTTCATCCTCTTGTACTCAGCTCAACAGGTGAAATGCTCAGATTCATGTGGGTCTTGCATGTCAACTGGGAGAATGATGAACCTTTCAAAGGAAGTAGGCTACAGGTCATATCAAGGTCTTTTTAAGATGATAAGAAAATTTAAGAGATAAGACCAGAGAACATCTTAACCCTCTTGCAATATCTCTGACCCCTGAAAGTCACCCCAGCTCAAGTCAAGAACTGTTCTCCCAGTTCTTAAGAAAGTCATTCTCAAAGCTGAGTTTCTGGGATGTTGTATAGCCAGTGCTGTCGCTCTATACCTCTCCACTTTAGAGTATATAGATCAACCCCTTCATCTCCCACCCTTAACTTCATATGAAAGCCACCACATATGAAAGCAATGCACTCCTCAACTATGGTAGACATTCTCAGCCAACTGGGTTGCAGGCCTATTGTGACCATGTTCACACTCACTCACCCTTCTATATGGTGTGATCCATGGAGTATCCAACATAATAAGTCAGAATTAACAGAAAGCATCTGAGGGCCCAAGGGCTGAATTAAGTACTTGTGATTCAGAAATGGTAAGTCAGCTAAAATCCAGCACTCACATATAGGAGAAACAATACAATTGTCAGTTCTTTATTTGTAATTCCTCCTATGAGGATGAACCATACATGTGTTCTTCCAGAATGAATGGAGTTTGCCAAGATATACCCAAGCTTTGCCTTGAAGACTAGAGGGGTCAGAGCCCCATTGGAATGCTAAGGCAAGCCTCATCAGGAGCAACTGTGAAGCATGTTCTCTTTCCCAAGCAATGGTTCCATTACCCAAGACCTGGTCTCTAAGAAAGGCCTGAAAGCACTTGCTTTGAAGACAGCCAGGCTAACTGTGATGATTAATATTGATCACTAACCGGATTGCATTAGGAATTACCTAAGGAGTGTGGCTGGGTAGATATAACAATCAGCAGAGTGCTGTCACAAAGGTACAAGGATCTGAGTTCCACTCCAGGATCCACAGGACAATCTGGATGTGGTGGCATGCAGTGGTAATTGGCAAGACCAATGTTTCAATAAAAGACTGTCTCAAAACACGAGGTGGACATCTACTAAGGAAGAACACTCAATTCTGACTTTTGGCCTCCACACACATGTACATTCATGCACCTATATACACAAAAGAATTGCCTAATCGATCAGTAAATCACTCTACTGGGTATGTTTGTGAACATGTTTGTAGAAACACTTCATTATGAGGGCTTTGACCTAATAAGTGGATTTATCTGTTGATGGTAATATTTATATCAGCGGCACCTGGTCTGGCTTGTAGTTACGGGGCCACCATCTTCCCAACTAGGAAAGGCCTGAGGACATGAGCGGTGGCTGGAGCACACCGCTATGCCCGTGCACCCACAAGACACCAGCGTGGGAGATAGCTCTGCCAATCTCCCACGCTGGCTGAGCCCAGACCATTCCGCCATCCACGGGGTACCCAATAGAAATGAGATTCTCTCTTTTTTTTTTTTTTTGCATTCTTTTTTTTTTTTATTGGATGATTTAGTTACATTTCCTATGTTGTCCCCTT
>NW_021620534.1:2487730-2512863 GCF_004785775.1 Grammomys surdaster | reverse complement strand
CAGCCTTCATGAGGTCAAGGTTCTCTTCTTCCACCTATGCCCAGCAGTGCTTAATGTTATCCATAGAAATGCTCAATAAACAAGATGCCCATACAATGTGTTGTAACCCAATATCTAACCTGATATAAATCGTTACCCAGGACCGTCCTGGACACAAGCGTGGTTCTCCATTGCTCCTTCCTCTCCTTTCTCCTCTCTAGCTCCTCCTCCCCCCTTTCCTCTTCCTTGCCTTACTCCTCCCACATTAGCTCCTCCCAAATTACCACGTTTATGGTAAATGATACAGAGGAAAATATCCCGCTACATTTATCCTCTAAGAGATTCATACTATGAAGGCATTATCAGAAGCTGAGGACTGGCTAGAAGCTGGCTTGGGTCTAGTTGGAGTGGGAGAATCAGGTGATGGAAGCACATCCTTAGAGTCTATATCTTGACTTGGCACCTTTCCAAATGTCTCTCTCTGCTTCATGGCCACTGTGATAGAAATAACTCTCCTCTACCACAAACACCACCATGAAGTTTGACCCAGATATCTGGGACAAGTGACTGACTACAGGCTGAACCCTCTAAAACTAGGTCAAGTTAAATCCTTCCATGCTTTATGTTAGGTATCCTGTTCACCACCATAAAACATAACTAGCACTGTGGGGTTAACTGTAGCTATGGTCACCACGAAGTTTAACTGGACTATATTACAGGAAGACTTTCTAAACTAGGTTTCATTCCATATTCCAGGCTTTATCTTGAACTCACTTTAGATGACTGATATTTGAAGATGCATTTGAGGCCAGGCATGTGTTTTAATAGTACAGCCTGTGTTTAACATACTGGAGCCCCTAGGTTGATTTCCAGTGCCCCTCCTCCAGAACTTGTAATTAAGAGACCACGATCTTAGGCAAAAGGAATTCTAAATAACACCTGGCATTCTTAAATGATGGCCAAAGTCAAAGCTGAAGTCACTGCCAAGAACTGGGAAGCTCAGGAGTCTTTATGTTGGTGTCATGGATATGGGGAGAAAATCAGAGCTCAGGACTCCCAATATAGACAGGACCATCAATTCCAGAAATGCAGAGAAGAAACAAAGGCAGGGCTGAAATCAGCATTGGGCACCTATTTTCTACTCAAGGCTTTGCTAGACCTTTGACAATGTAAGCTGAGCAGAAGAGAGTGACCAGGGGCTATAGAGATAAGCAGAACTTCTGCAAGGAGTAGAGAGGAGATTAAATCCCAGTATGCCCCAAAGAGGAGGCTCCTTTCAGCTGAGGTACACAAAGAGCTGCCCCACAAAGGCCAATTCATGCAAGGAGTAAACTCGTTCTGAAGATAGGTTTCAATCTTCCAACTTGGCACAGGAAAGATTAGTCGAAAAACATGAGTTGAAAATATCTAGATTGACACAGAAAGATAGAAATGGAAAGTGCAGAGATGAGCAAAATAATTTTTTTACCACACTAACAGAATACCAAAAAAATTACACATAATTATAGACATAGGAAAAAGTATTCGAGAAAAATCCAGCACCAATTTTCTGAACAAATAAAAAAACAGCAGAGGATGAAAAGAAGAGAGAACACGTCCTCCACGATGGGTAATCAAGCAAGAATGGCTACCCTCATTATTTTGATTAATGTTCTTTTAGGTGCTGTGAAAAATATAATCAGGCAGGAAGGGAAGATGGTTCAGTCAGTAAAGCACTTGCCTTGCAAGCACAAGGACCCATGTTCAATACCCGTCATCTGAGTAAAGACATAATCAGGCACAATAAAGACATAACAAGTGGACAGACTGCAGAGAAAGGAATTCTTTAGTGACAGATGGCATGATGGTGGCTTTGGACTGTCTCCACCCATTGCCACACTGGAACTTGCTTGATAATCCTTCCCTCCACATTCCTGACACCTGTTCTTGAGAAACCAGTTCAAACACATGTCTCTGTTGATGGTTACCCTGGTGATTCTGGCCTCAAATACTTCTCTCTTTCTCTTTCTTCACTTTTATTGACTTCAATAAACATGAACTTAACTCCCACTGTGTACTGAACACTGGGAATCCCCATAGGATTTTATCTACCCATTTTTCTGCGGCATTTCCTGCTAAAGTAAATAAGCCAAGTGTAGTTCCTTTGTGGATATCCAGGAACAGTAGACTTAATAGCCCAAAGACATAGGATAGAAACAAATGTGACTGAAAAAAAGATCAATGAAATTATTCCTAATGATACCCTGCTCTACTCATAGGACAGTGCCTCATCCAGTTGTCATCAGAGGAGCTTCCTCCAGCAGCAGATGAAAGCAGCGACAAAGACCCACAGCCAGACAGTATGCAGACAGAGTCTAAATTGGAGATCTTCATTGGGTCCCTCCCCTTGGAGCTCAGAAAACCCCAAGGAAGAAGGGGAGAAAAGATTGTAGGAGTCAGAGGGGGTGTTGGACACTAGAAGAATATGGCTCGCTGGATTAACAAAGCAGAGCTCACTTGGGTAGAGACTGAAGCAGCAAGCACAGGGCCTGCAAGGGTTTGCATCAGAGTTTGTGCTTATGTGTTATGGCTGTTAGCTTGGGACTCCTAACAGTGGAAGCTGGTGTGTCTCTGACTCTTTTGCCTGCTCTAAGGACTCTTTTCCTCCTTTGGGATGCCTTGTCCAGCCTCAATAGGTGAGCTTTCACTTTGTCCATTTGCATCTTGTTTTGTTTTGGTCTGGTTTGTTTTGGTCTGGTTTGGTCTGGTTTGGTTGTTGTCTCTTGGAGGCCTGCTCTTTTCTAAAGGGAAATTGGAGGGGGAGTGAACCTAAAGGAGAGGGGGATCTAAGAGGAATGGAGAGAGGGGAAACTGTGATCAAGATGTATTGTATAAGGAAGAATCTATTTCCAATTTAAAAAGAGAGACTATCAGACTTAAACTTGCATTTTGTAAATATCCTCAGTTCCAGCTTTTCTTAAACCAGTGTAGAGGTTATTACTTGATTTTAGCCACCTAAACATCTAGTCCTGGCTGTTGTGATTTGTTTGTTGAGATTGATGGGTGTATTGATTGACTGACTGGATGATTATTTTACCTATGGCCCTTAGAGAATGTGTAAGAGCACTTTGTTCTTCATTTTTTTTCCTTTGCTTTTCATTTTATTTAAGAAATAAGATATTGTGTATGGTTACTTACCACTTCCGCTATTCAGAGGGCATTCTAAAGATCTACTCAATTCCTTTTCATCTCTGTATAGTTTCTAACAGTATTTATCACAAAACTTAGCAAATGTCTATTCACTGCAGATACCAATGGCAGGCAGGAAAGAGGGAGAGCGCGTGAGAGAGAGGCAATTATTAACCTCCTGTATAACCTTGGAACAGAACATGACCTTGTGTGCAGCCTCGTGAGCCCTCTCCTAGTCCGTGAGAGAATGTCATTGGGCCCAGTTTTGTGCAGCTGCTCTGATTTTGGCCACACCATGATCAGGGGACATAATTCCTCAACAGTATGGCTTTATCCTCACCTGATAGAGATTCTTCCTTGTTAGTGGGCCATTAGATTGTTTGCAGTGTAATATTATAGACATCATTGCAATCACCGTAATTGCATACACACTTTCCATTCACATGAATGAATGAATATCCATCTGGAGTACAAACCAAGACCTGAAACCACTGTGTTAAGGAATGTGCCCATCATTTACTGCCATAGATACTGCCAGTTTGGCCTCTGAAAATTTCCCCAAAGGCAGGATCTTCATCAGATTCACATCAATATTCTGCCCCTTCCCCTTAGCCATTAGAGCTCATTATTTTTAAGATGATGGAATAAAAAGCATGTAGTTGTTGCAGAAATGTCTTGGATCATTCCTCTGATGAGCCACATAATGATCTGCTATACTGAACTTTTCAAGAATACCTTGTCCAGACTTTTGTTTCTAGACCACAAATATTAAATCTTCTATTATGTGAATTATACACAGCAACTAGAGCTTACACCAATATTTAATAAATGTTAATGTTTGTTGGACCGATAAGTGGCTGTGTTTTATGTTAATAGTACAAATAGGTTAGAGAAATAATCGCTGTGATTATAGCCACACACTGTAAACATCAAGTAAGGGTGGCACAGACCAATTACCATGGGAAGGGCCCTAAGCAGGTAGACATGTTTCTCTAGCACAAGTGACACAGTAATGGTGGTCATTAACGGGGAACACAAAATGACCATCTGGGTGCCATTCCTCCACAGTAGCAATCTCTTACCAGCGAGAGATGGTGGAATTGCACTGGGGAGGGGAAAGTGGCTCTTCTCCACATTAATGGGACTCTCACTGTTCCGGTGATATGCAAATGTGCCACATAAAACATTCCAAGGCCAGAACCCTGGCAAGGAAGAGAACCGAGTTTGCTTTCTGTCTTAATGATCTTAAGAAGCAGTGAATCAGAGCTGGCTGATGAGTCTGACCTGTGTTATCCCCAGACAGGTAAGACTAGGGACCATCATTACGTCTTCAAAGTAATCTGCCAAACCAACCATCTGACCTACCTCTTTCCAATGGTCCCCAGAATCCCCTGCCTTCAAGGGGAAATGAATCCCAATCATTAACAAGGAGAAACGGTGTCTCCTTGTTTCCACGGTGTCCATCCCTTCCAAGATACTCTAATCATTTTCTCATTAATCTCCTACTCTATCTCCCCATCATTATTATTCTGTTTATGTAACGTCACTCACCCGGCACCTTCAAGACTTCTTCCTGCCAGCATACACAATACATTCCAATTATGTAATTATGCCATTGTAATCAAATCATTAAGATTCACATTAAACACGTATTAAAGTTCACAAGAGGAAAAAAAAAAAAAAGAAGCTCCAGCCACAGGCACCAAGGAGGAAAGAAACAGACAGTCATGCCTGTGATCACGGCTTATTTCTAATGAGCCCACAACCCCAGATTTAGGGTCTTGAGATGATTTTGTAGCCCCAAAGAGGTAGTTGATTTGTGAATGTGAAAAGCAGGCCTCACCTATGTCTCCCTGTCCTCCATCACCACTGAGTGAGCCCTTGATTACAGAATGATGTAAGGAACAACTGGAGAGCGGGGGAGGCTAAATTGGGATGTCATCCAATTCTTTGGAGTAATTAAATGAAGTAATGCCACAACTCTAGAAGAGAGGCAGGGAGGAAGGAGAGGGGGGAGGGGGAGGGGGAGGGGAAGGGAGAGAGAGGACACGCAGCAAGCCTGTCACACGTAAGATGGGTGCACATACAATCTGCAAGCACTCCTTGGTCCTGGAAAAAAATAACACTGTACCTGTAAAGAATCTCAATTTGCTAACTGACTTGAGTAGTATTTGACAGCTACATAACCAATTTAGAAATACAAAACCAGGCTGACTGGAGTCAGCCATTTCCCATTGGATGCAGGGTTGCCAGCTGACCACAATCAGCAGATGATGCCCTGAGTTTGGGGGTGGGGTAGAAGCCTAGGGAGACATGGCTTTAAAGCAGCAGCCAGGACTGCTGCCCAGGCACCATATTAGATCAATCTGTCACACTCTCAAGGCACAAAGCCTGGGCAGTATGACTTTTAAGAGCTTCTGCATTGTCTCTAATATGCATCCGAGGTTGATAGCCATTGGTCCAGACCACCTGGGAATCTGGTAGAGAAGCAAACATCCTGAATCAGAAATGTCACAGGGGTTGTCGTCTGTTCATTCAGCTCTTCAGGTGATTCTTAAACACTCTAAAGTTTGAGGAGACTTAGACTAGGCTACATCTCACCTGGGATGATGAAGTGAAGAACAAAGGATTCTTTGCTGTGAACCAGCCATGCTGTGGTCACTGTATATCATTGCATTGAATTTTTCAATGTTCTCTTTATTTACATAAGAAACATATTTTGCAAGAATCTTGTTAGGTCTTTAGATCTGTTTCCCATGGCTGGGCTGCCTTGTCTGGCCTCAGTGTGAGAGGATGTGCTTAGTCCCACTGTGATGTGATGTACCAGTGTAGATTGGTACCCATGGGGGAGGGAACTCCCCTTCTCTCTTTCTCTGAGGAGAAGATGAGGGGAGAATAGGGAAGGGTGTGAGAGGGTGGGACTAGGAGGAGGGAGGAGGGCTGCAATCAGACTATAAAGTGAATAAATTCATTAATTAATGAGGAAAAAAAGTATCTTGCTTGGCACTGGAAGTACAGTCAGGACTTCAGTCCTGAATATTCTAGGAGGCTGAAGCAGGAGGACTGCCATGAGTTTGCAGTCAGCCTAGGAGCTGGAGCTACAGTGTAAGAAGACATTGCCTCCAAAAAGCTCTTCTGCCCCTGCAAAGGTTTACATAAAACAAACTGCTCCTGAACTCACCATGTACAGATCTTCCCTTGTTATTATGCTCTAAGCAATAGAGCATAACAAATATTTGCATAATATTTAGATTGTGTGAGTTATTATAAGTAATCTGGAGATGATTCAAAGTATACATGAGGATGTGCATAGGTAATGAACAAATATGCCATGCTATACGAGGGACCTGAACAAACATAGACTTCCATACTGTGAAGGTCTGAGCACAAATCCCCCCCCCTTCACGTCTGACAGATGACTATCCACAGAGCTTCGTAAGATATGATGTCCTTCCTTCAAGGAGACTTACAGAAGTAATCACAATAGAGGAAGCCTGCGAATGGCCCCCACACAGTGAAAGCGCTTTACCTACAATGTTTCAAATCCCCACAGCAACCTCAGGGGAAATAACAGGTGGACTCATTTTCACTGCCATTTAAGGAACCTGTAGACTTAAAGAAGTTAAATAAGTCATCCAAGGTCAAACTGCTCACCAGAGGTAAAGCCAGGATTGAATCACAGACTTAATTACTCACTACTCCTGTGTTCCCCTACCTGTAGGCCCAATTCTTACAAGGACTATCTCATAAGGACAGGAAAAGCCACACATGCCCAAGCATTTCCTGCAGCCTTATTAATGCTCAGGTCCAGCATCCGTGCCAACCGCTGTGTTTCTAAGTGTTACCAAGGTATTGTCTTCAATGACATACTGAGTCCGTCATAATTTTTGTCACGTTTTTCTCTTAATGCACTACATGTGTAATTACAGCTCTATGGGAGGGCCATACAATGCAGGGCTGTCAAAAGAGATCTTATTTAGAAACACTGGGAACCAGCACTATACCCGAACATGATAATGTACTTTCCAGTCATGAATAATGGATGGGTGAATCCTCATTAAAATAAGTGTATGTGTATTCCCAGTCCATGGATACCAGTCTGAGAGCAATTTTGTCAAAAGTTAAACACTTTTACTTTGGGTGACCACTTGATGACATTTTGATTATTAGCATAAATATAGATATCTTTGCATTGAAATGCACTGAGAAACAGTCAAAACCACCCACCTACTCTTACAAAAAAAAACATGCAGATAACAAAACCTGTTACAAGACCTTTGTCTTCATCCAGAATCTCTTTGAGGAAGCAGCCCCGGGTTCCTTGTACTCACAGTGGTTTTGTGTGATCCTGATACACCCTATATGCTGTGGATCCAAACCCCCATCAGAGGACCCCAGTGGTTCATTCAGAAGTGGGTGTGGCCAGGCTGGGCCAGTACAAGCCTTGCTGAGTCTTCTAAAGGAACAGTCAAGACTTCTGGTTTTCTGAGGATGGTATCAAGGAGAAGAACACAGACTAATAGATTCTGTTTACCTTCCACCTCTCAGAGAGTCTGCCTGAAATGAAGCCAGCAATAGGCAAAACTAAAGCCAAGAAGCAGAGCAAAATACACAAGGGCCTGACGATGCTGTTTGAACCCTTGGATCAGCACCACCTAAAGCCACTGCGATGGCTAGCTTTAACTGTCAACTTGACAATCTATAATCACCTGGGAAGAGAGTCTCACTGGGGAATTACTTGAATTAGGTTGGCTTATGGTCATGTGTGTGTGGAGGGGGAATCCACTCCCTAGACAGCAGATTGTGGGTTGGATGAAACTAGGCTGAGACATAAACACACATACATGCACTCATTCTCTCTGCTCTTGATTGAACGTGACAGGCTGTTCTATGTTGAGGCCTTGACTTTCCATTTCTTTGATGGATTACAACATGAAATTGTGAACCAAATAAGCCCTTTCTCCCTTAAGTTGCTTTTTGTCTGGAGTAAACAAAACCAGACAGACCTCTTGTCTTATTACTGGCTAGGTAGTGCAATACTTTCCTTGGACTGCTTCCCAACAGCTGGCTTGTAAATCAATACTAGAAGTAAGACAGATGCTGAGTGACCAATCTGCAGTGAAGTGGCTAGATTAGGTGGACCAAGCTCAACTAAAGACTTTATCTTCAAATGAATAATCCTGTGAGATGTTTGTTTGTTGCTTTATAGATTTGTTAGATTGGTTGGTTTTTTTTTTTAATTGGGTGGTGCTGAGGATGAAACTCAGTGCTTCGATGTTAATCACTTGTTCTATTACTGAGTGATGCCCCAGCCCTGGTAATGCATCTTATGGATTCTGCAGAACTGCTAAACAGTTGAATGCTATACTCTTGGTACTCAGTTTAGATAAAAGTATATTATCACACTGAAGCAAGTAATGTCATTTCTATACAGGCTTGCCAAACTAAAACCAGAAGTGAAGATAAATGGGAGAGCCTTACCAAGGGGTAGTAGCCAGAAATCTAAGAAGGCTAAGAGTCAAATCAGTATTTTCCCAAAGCTAAAATTAGTGAGTAGAGATAGGAAAGTAATAGACAGAAGTGACCCAAAAAGAACTAGGAACAAGTGGTGATCCTAACAGGCTAGCCCCTTCCAACACCCACAGTTCACTTGCTGCTCCAAAGATACAACTTCTCCCATAGTGGGAGCCCCAGGGTGGTGGGGAGCATCACCACCCCGTTGCCTTTACTTTGGCCACTGCTGGGGAAGACAAAATGAAACAGCTAAAGCCTGGGCTAGGAGTAGGCCCAAGGCACTTGAGCCTGTTGCTAAGAGACAGACACTATAAAAGCAGGGACAAATTTTGTGGACCGTGACTCTTTAAGACCTCTGGCTTTGGTTAATATCCCTTGAAGGTTCTGGAAAGCTAACCGACTGGTTAATTGATCATAGCTCAAGTCCTAAAAGTAAAAGCCCATGGTTGCTCTATCCTAAGGTTGGCCCCAGTGCCCTAAAATTCCCTATAGCAGGAAGTGAATTAGGACAGCAAATACAGCTCCCAGGATAGATATAGGCTGCACTGTCCACCCCACATATGGCTGAGGAGAAGAGTGGATAAGGGAGCAGTTCTCTGGGCAGAGCAAGGTCAGCCACATCAGTCAATGGGAACTATTCACAGGCAGGAAGACTTGATACATGGTATTCATTAGCACAGACAGCATTATCTCTTCTGGTCATGATTTTTAGTCTCTATAAAGAAGTTTCTTATTATGGCTATCGCCTACTGTCTGCTTGTCATTTCCTTCCTGGTGTGTTAAGAGTGATTAAATGTGCAATTTGACTCTGGGTTTTTATTTGGGGGGGATGCCTTGGTTTATTTTCTCTTGCTATAACACAACAATAGCCAGGAAGTAGATAATTTATAAAGAAACAAGATCTATTTTGGCTCACGTTTCTGGAGGATGGCAAATCCAAAATTGTGGTCCTGCCTGGTTCGGATTCCATTGCTGCTTCAATGTGGGCTGTTAAGTGAAGAGTGTGAGAAGAGATCAGGATATGCAGGGGAGCCGAGAGAAGAGGCACAGCCTGGTCCTGGACAGAACCCTTGTTCTGATAACGTGTTGAGTGTGAGGGGATCTAAACTCATTATCATGAGAAAGACATTAATCCTTAAGAATGAAATCAGCAGCAGCATCTCAAGTGTGTGTGCGTGTGTGTGTGTGTGTGTGTGTGTGTGTGTGTGTGTGTGTGTGTTTTCCAGGACTTAACATCAAGAAGTCTTCCTTGGTCACTCTGCATCTTATTTTTTAAGACAAAGTCTGTCACCATAGCAGGTTGGCCAGTGAGCTCCATCCAGAGATCCGTCTGTCGATTCCCCTCTTTGTCAGCATTGGAGTTACACACACATGCTGCCTTGCTCAGCCTTTACAACTTTTTATACAGATACTGGGATCTAAAATCAGGTCCTCACACCATCTGAGCCATCTCACAGGCTCCACCCTCTGAAGTCACCTCCTAAAGTCCCTTGCCAGATCTCCACACTGTAAGTCAAGCTTCCACTTGAGTTTTTGTGGAGCCTTCAAGCCACACATTTAAAGCAAAGTGGTTTGCATACAAAGAGGCGATGCCTCACACGGAGACAGCGGGAGAGAAGACTATTCAGTAGGACAGAGTTTATATATTTTTTACCAATGGAATCTATAATACATTATTTCTCTCTTTAAAAATTTTTGAGGAAAGCGATACTTGGAAAAGGTTCCCCCTTTCACAGCAAAATGTAAGACGTATTGATCTGCAGGGCGGCCATATGTCACATGCTTTCAGTAGTGTGCAGCTTAGGAATCAGACCTACATAGGAACTAAGTCTTTTAACCTTCCCTCCCACGCCAAAGGAAGTCGCTTTTCTTAGAATGATATGTGTGAATTTTTTTCTTTTTTTCATTATCTTTCCACATGTTCATAAATAACATATAATATTGATTTGTATGTTTTAATTTACATTAATGGTATGCTACACTTATCCTTTGGAAACTTGGCTTCCTCACTCAGCATCATGTTTTTAAGATTTATATACTTGGATATGTTCAGTCATTTTAATGACTTGATAGTATTCTAGTATGTGAATAAATCACACTTCTATCTATTCCCATTCAGACTTTTTAAGTTATCATTATTATTTGTTTTTGTGATATGGACAATGAGCATCCTTGGGAATTATCTTATTTATATTCCTGTAAGAGAATTTTCTAGAGCATGCACCTATGCGTGCACTTGTTAGCTGTGGTGTTTGCTCGAGTTCTGATGTGCCAGCTACTGCCAGATTGCTTTCAAGTGCAATTTTACTATTTTACACTCCTGCTTGCAAATGAGAATCCCTCCTTGTGCTGTCTCCTGGCCCTGGTGTCTGATGGTTTGATTCACAGGGTTTGTCTGTTTCTCATTGTAAGCTCCTCTTCCTCGGGAGTATCAGGTCTCTAGAATCCTGAGTGCCCTGGATTATAAAAGAATTCCTGCTGAAAAGTTTTACATTTGTGTATACTGGACCCTGACGGGTTTCAATGGTCCTTGACCAGGTTATGATAAATTCTCAGCTTGGATCTCTCACACCAGACAAGTAATATAAGTTTGGAATATAGGTACTTCAGGCCTGGGAATTCAGTTTTTCACCTGGCTATTTTTATCCTATCCACAACTCTCAAGAAATGGCCAGTGGGTACCATTTTCTAGTCTGGTTTTTATGAGTAGGGCAGCCTTTGAGATTTTAAGCTTCATATAGAATCATCAATGACCAGGTAGCCACACATTTATGTCTACAGAGTAGGCGCACCCATGTCTCAAATAGAATTAAAACACACTAAGAGATTAATGTTGGGTACATTTCTCAATCATCTTTCATCTTCTCTAAAAATCATTTTATTTGTTTACTTTTTAAATGATATCCCCCTTCCCTGTTACCCCTCTACAATGCCCCCATTCCATTCCCCCTCTCTCCCCTCCCCTTTGCCTCTATGAGGGTATACCTCCACCCACTCACCCACTGCTGCCTCACTGCTCTAGTATCCCCCTACGCTGGGGCATCAAAACTCCTCAGAACCAAGGGCCTCCCCTCCCTTTGATGTCAGATAATGATCTTATCCGATACCCTTTATTGAGGCAGGTTCTCTTACTGAACATAGAGCTTCCTAATTTCCTAGACCACCTGGCCAGCAAACCCCAGAGACCCTCATCTCCTCTCCCTGGTACAGAAAGTGCAGGGATGCAATGCCACACCTAGCTTTTCATGTAGAGCTAGGTATCCAAACTCAGGTCCCCATTTTAACATGGCAAACATTTTACCCCCTGAGACATCTCCCCAGTCCTCCAACTTTTGCTTTTAATTATGAGGATGTTCAATGCCAGTGAAAAGTAAAGACAAATCTTCCTTCTTCTTACTCCCTTGTTTCTCCCTTTCTTCCTTCCCCCACCTCTGCTTTAGTAGGCAGAGAAAGAGGAACAGTTTCGATTTAAGATATCAGAAGGAAGACTACTCTGTTGAACTCAATCCAAATGTGTATACTCCTTAAATAATTCTTCTGCTTCTATTAATGAAGAAGAAGGGACCAGGGCAGAATCAGACACAGAGAGAGCTAGGGAGGTGGCCAATGGGCACAGGTACAACCAGTGAGTTCTAGGGGTCAAAGTGATCAGCAGCCTTGTGGAAATTAAGACTAATGGGTATACAAGATGGTGACAAAAGCTAACTTGGAGAAATGTAAACCAGTCAGTATCTGGACTGAGGAAAGTGCTACTTTCCAAGCACTGGAGTAACTTCCTGCTTCCTCAAACCAGAGTACAAAAACAGTCCCTACTCACTTTTGCTGTATTGTTGATAGTAGCGTGTGTGGATTAAGGGATAAAGAAGAATTGATGGTTGTCTCCTGGGCCTTGGGCTAGCTAGCACACATGAGCTGGTCCCAGACAGTTGGTTCAATCTTTGGTCACCAGTCAGGCCATCCACACCTGGACATCGAAGTCTGATTAACTGCTCCCTCATGGTGCTTCCAGGCTCTGCCTTGAAGTTTGGCAGACCCCCACTAAATCATGGTTGACTGGGAGATTAACTCCTTCCTGTCTGCCTACCTATCACCCACCATGTGTCTCACACAGCTCCGTGAGCATCCAGATTTCCGGAAGAAGACACCACATGGTTAAGGCATCTGGGGCCATGTTTGAGACAGTCAACCCAATTGTAGGATGCTAAAACGCTAATGGACCAACCTGAGCTAGCCAGGTCATTGCCTCCAGTGTAGAGGTAGAGACTGAGTGGGAAGGAGGGGGTTACTATTGCTCATAAGATCTCTCAGAAGCCTGAGATTCTAAGCTACTAGAGAAGCCTGAAGCAGAAGTCTCTCTGACAGCTGTCAGGGGCCTCTGCTACCTCAAAGTACAACATATTAGCCCCATATCCTCAGCCTTATTCATTTGATTGGTTTTAGTTTGTTTGTTTGTGCAGGAAAAACTCTTTCATACTCAAGCCAGTCTTCTGAGGCGGACACAGTGGTCCAGGGAGAAGCTTAACTGCACTACACTTGGCACCTGACATTTTCTGCCATCCTTTCCTCTCCTTCACGATTCTGGTCAGAACCCAGATTGGCACCGGCTGTGGAGTGAGTGGCAAGAACCTAGAGCAACTCGTGGTCATGTGTACTGTGGCCCAGGGTCTCACCCAGTATTCAGACATCTCTCTAGCCCCAGATCCCACTGACAAAAGTAGCAAGATGTCCTTGGCCCCATTGTCCTCAGGGAAGCCAGGCCAGAATGAGCAATGCTCTTTATTCCTCTCCAATATCTCTTTTCTGAGTTTTGTTAATGTCCAGATTTTCCTCCCCTACTTCTTTGGACACAAGACCATCTTCCCTCAAAGCCAGTTGACAAAAACAGAACTATACTCGTGGTGTACACTCCAGTGAGAACTACTCTAGTGGCATTTCTAAATGAAAACATGTGGAAATTATTTTCTCTGTGATGCACAGAAAATAATATTAATGGCTATAATCACATCAGTGTTAATTAGATATCAAACAAAAAGCAGCAAAACAGCCTCGTGGTTCCTTCGGTATTAGTTAGAATAGGGCTAAAATGGGTCATTAAAATTAATTTAAATGCAAATATTAAGTAGTATTACTAATGATACTTGGATGCAACAAAAATCTCATTAAAAGGCAGGACTTTCCTAGCTAAAATGTGGGGAACTCTCTGTGGGTTACCTCCTTTAGTGATCGTCACATTAAGCCTCAATCTGGTTGGGAAGAAAAGATTTACCCTTTGTTAATTCACCTTGAGCAGGCTGTGCAGGTGAACCGGAAAGAGGGGAGCCTCCTGACGCTGCTGAATGGAAGCCACAGACACGTGCCCACGCCACGGAGATGTCAGGCTAGCCTTGTTTCAACAGCACCCCGATTGGGAGTTCTGCCAAGAACGAAACAAACTATCCTGCAGCTGTTATCTCATTTGTATGAGTAATATGAAAAACGCTGCACAATTTAATATGCCTCCTAATACTTTTATTCTTATCTTACTAGCAGGGCAGGTGGTGGCATACATGTTTGAAAAGCCGGTACAGATTGGAACAGGGGAGGGCCCCGAGAAACGATGCTAGCTGCTATTTGAGCCGAGTAAAATGAGATGAGCTCCGATATTATTTTATAAAGGCAATCTCACTTGTATCTCTGCCAGTGAGATCTTAATCACAGCCAGCAAGGAGACTGGATACCCTTTCCTGGTTATCTGGGTGCACAATGAGGCCATCGGCAGCACAGAGAGAATGGTTATCTGTTATTTCACGTTGGGAGAGACCAGCAAGAACATTATCAGGGTGTTGGGAACCACACGTGTGCAGCACAGAGTGATAAAAAGTGGGAGGAGATGACTCATCACTAAGGATGTGGAGATAATGCCACTTGCAGGGGGAAGAGATGGATGGAGTTGTTGAAAATGGTTTCGAATTCTGGGAACCGACTGGAAGGCTCTACAGCAGCCCAACCGTTGGGTGGGGAGCAGAGAGAAATAAATAAGAGGATCCGAAAGCAGAGGGAGAGCCTGGAAGAGAAAGCGATTGTCTCAACCCCTCTGACCTTAAGAGGAATGTGGTTAAATCAATCTTTCATGATTCTCTTCGCCTGAAGATGAAGTACAGCAACCTTCAGACTACCAACGGACACAAATAATAGTTTGTTATTTTCCCCATTCTCAGTCTGTCTTATCTTTTTTTTTATTTTCTTTTGTACAATCAAGATCTCACGTAATCCTCTGACAAGCAAGACTGTTAAGAGGTGGAACAAAAATGGAAGGCACAAATTCTTCAAGAGACTAGCAAGAAGCTAAGTACCATCCCAGGGAATGCTGACCCAAAGGACCATACATGATTCACAAGAACATCACTGTCAGGCTGAAGACCACAAACTCCACGGTAGCATTTCTGTTATGACTGTTCTTTACTGTGGCTGGAAATTTTGCTTTGGTTTTCTTCCATGAAGTCTGAAGTCAAAAAAGTTTTGGTTTGAGATTGGTTTGGGTCTTCTTGAGACAGAATCTTTGACGCTGTAGTACAAACTGACCTGGAAATCACAATGCAGTCAAGCCAGATTCAAACTCATATCAGTTCTTAGCTAGGATTGCAGCTGTGAACACCACAGCTGGCTTTCAAGTCTAAAGGGACAATGCACATCCTATCTTTCTTTTCTTCTTCTGTTTCTTTTCTTTTTTCCCTTCTACTCAATGCCTCCCCTTTTGTAACTTCTCTTATGCTTCAGTTAAATAATTGGTCATAAATATACTGTCTATGACAATCCAACAAAGCAGAAATATGTTAAATATCCAATCAATAGCTTTCTCCTGCTGTCGAATTCACCCCTGCTACACTATAACCAATGTCAGTAGCTTGAGGTGCTTGTCTTTATAACTTCTTCTGGATATCAACAATATACAATTCATTTCCTTTATAATGTAGATACTTGCAAGCCAGTGATATATACCCAAGCCACTCTTTTTAAGTGGATTTATAATATCTTCCTATTCTCCACTATAAATGCACTATGTTACTCAATCACCCTGAAGTGATTGGCACATGCAGTCCTAACTGCTCGTCTTAATAGTCCCACTCACTACTACAACTGCTACCTTGTGTAGTCCTACACAGAGTTCAGCATCACTATTACTTTGATTATCAGACTAAAGAATATGTGTATATGTGTGTATGAGAGTGTGTGTGTGTGTGTGTGTGTGTGCGTATAAAACTTCTCCCCAATGTATAAGCCATTCATATTTCTACAAACAATAGACAAAGGAGCATCCCATACCTATAGAAGCCTTGGCAGTCTTCCTTGCTTTGTTTTGCCATTCCATTGAGTAAAGATGGCATTTCATTTATTCAGTTTGTATCTCTCTGATTCCAACAAGGCTACCCATCTTTTCAAGTGTTTTCTTCTCATTTTTGCTTGCACAGGTGTGGCTTTTGCCTGTATTCTTTTTTTAATTACTATGAGCCCTTTTCTTACTCTTTACAAATATTGAGTTTGTGTGTGTGTGTGTGTGTGTGTGTGTGTGAGAGAGAGAGAGAGAGAGAGAGAGAGAGAGAGAGAGGAGGGGGAGAGAACATGTATGCATGTGTGCATGTGTGTGTTTGTTCTTCTATTTACTGGCTATCTATTGAGGGGAGACACAGTGTTGCACTTTTATCTATCATGTGGATTGTGGGTATTTTCTTCCAATCTTTGCCTTTAGGATTTATTTATTTATTTATTTATTTATTTATTTATTTATTTGGTTTTATTTATAATAGTATGCAACATTTAAAATTTTTAAATAATTATTTCATTAAATATGTCAATGTTTTCCTCTTAAAGTTATAATGCTCTGTGACTCATTTTAGAAAGTCCAAGGATTAATATCATTCTAATACTGTATAAGTTCTCTTTCACTGAGACAGGGTCATACTATGCAGCCCTGGGAGCCTCAAGTTCGAGACCAGCCCCTCAGGTGCTGGAGTTAGAGATAGCACCTCTCACAATCTCAGTTTTACTTTACCAAACTCCACAAATTGGAGAAACAGATAGACCTCCCCAGGTCCTGCATCATAGTTGCTAATTATTATCACAAAAGTCATATCAGGAACAGCCAATTTTCATCATCCAGTGACCAGATGGGGTAAATAGATTTCCTGCAGGCTCAATGGTTTCTGCCTCATCTAATTAGAACTTAAGGGTTCTTTGATCGGTACTTGAAGCTGAAAAAGTTTCTCCAAAAGTAATTTAATCACCCTGTGAATGGACTGAGTATATTTCATTATACAGATGGGTGAAATGTAAACTACTAATTGCATGTAGGCTATGTTTATAGGAGTTGGATTTTGATCATTAATTCCTTCTTATTTGCTCTTGGTTACTTTTCTAGTTGGTTAAAGGCTTCTTGAAACCCATCCATCCATCCGTCTAGCCTCTAGCATATGTTTGCTGAAGTACATGTGCCTGGGAAAGGCCCTGAGGGAAGTCAGCCATAAAGCAGATGGATACAGCCCCACAGCCTGAGCTCCTGACCGAGTCTTATATTTTTAATGATTCTTCTTATACCTTCACCAAAAGTTGTATACTTTATTTTCTGATATCTCTCTCTCTCTCTCTCTCTCTCTCTCTCTCTCTCTCTCTCCCCCCCCCCTCCGTGTGTGTGTGTGTGTATGTGTGTGTGTGTAGATGTGTGTATTATGTGTGTGGACTACAATATGTACATATGTGTGTGTATCTTCAAAATATGAAGTGGTCTCAGTAAGTCTCCAGAAGTAAGTTAAATGACCTGATAAAGGAACTGAATTCCAATGAAGCTTTCAACAGAATAGTGCTGAGGCACCTTGCCAATACCTGTGCTGTCTACTGAGATGCTCCTTACATCAACTTGGTTGGTGAGGCCATCCGTGATGATTGACCTTCCTTGTCAATTTGCCTGTATTTGTAGTCACTTAGAAGACACATCTCCTGGTGTGTCTGAGGGTATTCCAGTGAAATTAACTGATGAAGGAAGACCCACCTTGGATGTTAGTGGTGCCATTCCATAGGCTAGGGTCCTGGGCTGAATAGAAAGAGAAAAGATAGCACTAGCATTCACCTCTCTTTGCTTTCCATCTACAGATGCAAGGTGACCCAGTGCCTTGTGGTCACCACAGCTGGAGCGTCTCTCACTATCATGCCACCTTGATGGACTGTATCTCCTAAACCTGTGAGCCAAAATCAACCTTTTCTTCCTTAAGATGTTTTTTGCCAGCTAGTTTGTCACAGCAATTAAAAAAAAAAAAAAGGTGGAACTCCATGACCATGCAACTCAAGGCTATGCCATTCATTCTTTCAATACTGGGATCCAATGGTCTGGTTTCTCACTCAGCAACCTTCCAACATCCCCTGCTCCCTCCATCTCACAAAGATGCTGAGGACACTCTGTGAGGCATTTCTCTGCCCCTCCTCATGTGCACAAATATACCGGACTGTGTTCTGCAGATACTGGTGATGGACATGTTCCACTAAGATTCCTTCACAGACCATACCTCCTTTCTGGTTTCTATCCAGGAAAGGAAATACAGTGATTCACAACCAGAACCGGTGCCAATCCCCATGAGATAGCATGACCATTTGTAGACATGTTATTTGGTTGTCACAGCAACGGGAATTATATTACCTGTGAGTTTTATTTTACTTCAAGGTAGTAAAGGAAACTTCACAACATATTTATCACATAAAAGAGTCATTAGTTTTAATATGCCCAAGGATTTCTTCCTCAAATTAGCTTCTGTCTTCTTCCTAGGACATGTTGATGAAGGGTAATCAAGCAGGCTTACGCTTTCAGGACCCTTACCCCTTCCTATTTTTTCTCCTCATTCCTACTTCCTCTCTGACCCTCCCTCTCCCCAACACCGGTCTGGAAAACCCTACCCAATATACAGAACAAATGGCAGGTCTCACTTCACTTTCCCCAAGGCCCCTCACACCCTCAGCTTTTATAACCAAGGTGTTGCAAATGCCTATGCTGACTCCTCTTCTCTGGGGTGAGGGTGCTCCAGAATACAGTTGTCCAGCAGGGCTAATGGTTCTGAAGCAGACGTATACTAGTATCTCCAAGTGTTGACCCTGAGCACAGTCAAGAAAGATCGGATTCCCATGGAGCCATGTGTATGGACTCCCAGCATGACTTTATGTCACCATGACATGGGAGAGTCAATTGTGTACAAAACCATTAAAGAAATCTCACACTGCTAAAAGCTTCAGCACCCTCAAAACCAGGCAGACCCCTCAGCAAGAGGATTCTAGCCAAGTATCTGCCTTGCATCTTCCTTTCCTCCCCACCCAGAGAGCTCTGACTCCTCTGCCTTGCCACAAGTCCCCTAATCCCATCTGTGCAAAGCCCCTTGCTCCTATCTCTGCTCTTCACTGACATACTTGCAGATTTCAGTGCCAATGAGGTAAGAAATGTAGGTTTACCACTGTGTGGTCATGGGTCACTCCAATACCATCAATTCCCAGCAGCCAATGGTGAAAAAAAATATAAAACAGAAAGAAGTGTCAACCTAACACAATAGTTAAGACAGCTCTGAAGTGATGATCTATTTCTTAGTGTTTCTGACCACATCCATCTGCTTTGACACTCTGCACAAGAGTTGGTTGGAAATCTGCTTCAGTCCTCTCTGAAGGTTGCAGAGGAAACCCTACAAACCCACGCCCTGACACATGCATCCAAAAGGGTGGCCACAGTGGTATCTAGTAAAAATGTTCAGCAACTGACTCTCCAACAGATTAAAGAAAAACAGACAGAGCATTTGTCAGTTTCTGTGACATGATTGTTTCTATCATGGCTGATCTCAAAGAACTCAAGCAACCAATGGAAAGCTACCCAATAGAAAATGGAGAAGTCACCACATACATCTCTCCCATCACAGAGTGGCTGCCAAAGGCTTCAGCCCCAAGCTGTCATTCAGGCTCAGGTGAGCAGATCTGAACCTCTCCAAACAGACAGGAGTCCCATTTTCCTGTCTGGTGTTTCTATTTCACAACAGACGCTACTTCAGATACATTTAAAACATGGCGGAAGTTAAAAATACACAGCTTTTGTGTTCCTAAGCCTGAAGCCCAGAGGTGAGTCCTTGTGTCTGGTGAAGCCAGAGTCCTTGTGTTGACAATGAGTGGAAGGAAATTTTCCTCTTGGACCTTTATTGCTTTGTTAGTTGATTGCTATATAACAAACTGGTTAAGACCAGCTAATTTATGAAGGAAAAAGGTTTCTTTCTCACACAGACCTACAGACTAGAAAGTCCGTGATCCGACAGGTGCCTCAGGCTGCTTAATAAGATGATATAAAATTAAAAGGGAAACACAGGCATTTGGAAGAGAGAAAAGGAAGCCTAACTCATCTGATAGCTAGCTCATCCCTACAATAAAACCATCAATCTGTCCATATTAATAGACTCCTCAAGGGACTAAACCCCTTTTAGCAGCTCCCCAGGGGACAAAGCCTCCACATGTGTTTTATAGGAACCAACCGTATTGAAGTCATAGTACCTGCCCTATTGACCTACCTGCCCTCTTCAGCATTTACACATGGATTTCAAAGAATATTCTGAACTTTCCATTCCTCGTTCAAAATAATAGTCCATTACTACATTGGAGAGCTCCACTGGCAGAGGCCAGTTATTAGGTAGTTAGTTTCTCATTAATGTTCACAGGATTGAGAAAGTATAGGAATACTCCACAGTGATTAAAACTTATAGTGAAATATTTTTAAGAGCGTGAGGCTCCATGTTTGCTGGGTCTCCAGGCTTCTGTTGTGCCCTATCCCTCCTCTCCTGTCCTTTGGATGATGCTTTATGAATATTCCATGTCACTCAGCAGCTGCAAGAGATGGATGACTGTGGGACCAAAAGATAACAGGCAGAGGCAACGAGGAGCTTCTCTTGCCTGCAGCAGGCAGCTGAATACATTTTTCAAGCCTGAAGCACTGCAGAAACAATGATTTTTTTTAAATGCCCTTTCTTTTATTTTCATTCATTTGCTTTTCATGCCTTCTTCCTCTTCTTTTTTTAATTGCTCATTTTGCTTAAGGAGCCTCGAGGCACAAGCACAGCAAAGTATCATTAATTAAAATATTTAAAATTACAGCCCTGGTGACAAAGCTCCCGAATAAGCCCAGGCAGCACAGACAACAAACACAATTATTATCCACAATAACAGCCAAATCATCCCGCTGCTTTCTACCCAGAGACAATGCATCTTTCTCAAAATGCTAAGTGTCTGTGACACTGAGTAAATCGTGACTATCCACAATAGGACAGACAGGATCTGAGACAGCTCTTGGACTGTGCAGAAACATGGCCACCCCTCCTCGCTTGCCTCACTCCACAGGAAGGTTTTCTGGGCAGAAAGCTTGGTGGAGCAGCCTGCTACCTCTCTTTCCAGCTCTTCTCCAGGAGTCTATGGGGCTACTCAGCAGTGAATCAGCCTGGCATGCCTGTGAGAACATCATAAACATGTTAGTGATTTCCCTGCACCTGGAAGACCCTTCCACAGAAAATTATCCCCATAAAACAAGCCTGTGAGAGTAGAAATTGTAGTGATTTATAATAAAGTTTTTAGACATAGGAATACAAAGAGTGTTGCCAGCTCCATAGCAACTGATGAGCAGATTCCACTGCTGGTCACCCATGTATGCATTCCCTCACTGCTGACTTACTGAGTTTCCACTGTGGACCAGATTCTGGGCCAGGCCTTTCTCTAAGCACCTCAATGATATGAAAACAATGAAAGACTCTACATTCTTCAGTGAACTCTCAGTATAGCAGGAGAGGTGGAGAGGTTCCGTGGGGGAGGGGAGAGTCAGGGCCATGGAGAAGTCATGGGAAGAACTTCCTGGCTTGAATCTCAAAGGTTCTCACAAAAAATGTTAGTGTCCTTCATGCACCTCCTGAGAAGTTACCAATCCCAGTAGGCCCAGCATCTGCAATCTCTGAGCCCAAGGAATCCTCCAGCTGCCACCTCAGCTCTGGCTGCTCCAATTGTAGACCAAGTGCCAATCAGGACAGATCCTGATAAGCAGCCCTCACAAACAAAAGTTGGTGAGTAAGCATTCTAGAAGCCTGCCCCATAGGTAAGATAGCCCAGAAGTTTCCAAAAGCCTACCTCACAGGCAAGACAGCCCAGGAGCTTCTAGATGCCTGCCCCATAGGTAAGACAACCCAGAAACTTCCAGAAGCCTGCCCCACAGGTAAGACAACCCAGAAACTGAACTAATTCCCAGGCTTCCTTAAGGTCAGTCAATTGCACCCAGGTAATAATTTACTGGGTTTACTACCTCTGTTCTCTCTCTCTCTCTCTCTCTCTCTCTCTCTCTCTCTCTCTCTCTCTCTCTCTCTGTGTGTGTGTGTGTGTGTGTGTGTGTGTCTGTGTCTGTGTCTGTGTCTGTGTCTGTGTCTGTGTCTATGTGTCTGTCTGTCTCCCTCCTTCTCTCCCTTCTCTCCTCCTCTTCCTCCTTTGTAATATATATTTATTTGGGGTGCATGTGTCTTTGTGTGTACGTGTGTGTGTGTGTGTGTGTGTGTGTCTGTGTCTGTGTGTCTCTGTGTGTCTCTGTGTGTGTCTGTATGTATACACATGCATGATGTGTATGTAGAGGTCAGAGGACAACACGCAAAATTTAGTTCTCTCCTTCCATCCTGCAGATCTCAGGATTGAACACAAGTCATCAGCTTTGGCACGGAGTACCTTTGCCCTCTCGACAGCTCCACCTCCCTGTCTCTTACTAACATATTGTCATCAGTTTCCTGCAGGGATCTCATGACATCACCTCTTCACTGAACAGCCTGCACTAAAAGTATTTGTCTCACAGTCTGTGTCTGGGCTACCTCAAACAAAGCATCTCAGTTATAGGCCATGGCATGGAAAACACAAGATTGGAGAGAAAGACACAGGTATGAACAGCAGTTACTTATCTAGGTAAGGCTGAGGTACAGTGGCAGATGAGAGAAATGCTGGTGTCTTCAGCACTGACACAATTATCAAAGGCCCCTCTTAAGGTCTTTTCCTGTATCTGTCTTTGTATATGGAGCCCTCATAGAAACCACAAACAATTACCTACATTGTCCCCTCATTCCATTCTCATCTTGGCTTCCTTGTCTCCCATTCCATTGCACTAAGTGACCTGGTTCTAAATACTTCCCTTCCCCATAGTCATTGTTCCAAGCCCAAAGCCAAGGGCATAGGAATGGTGTCTGTGGTAGCCACCCAATAAAATGGTGCCTCTCACCCATTTCCTACTCTAGAAGCTCTGAAGAACACCCTACACCATTGCTTCAGTAATGGTCTGTCCAGCCAATAGAATACAGGAGACGTGACAGAATGTGGCTTTCAAGGCTAGGCTGTCAAAGGCATCAGTGATTTCAGTCCTGTCTTCTCTCTTGTAT
The DNA here is from genome assembly GCF_004785775.1 of Grammomys surdaster. Classification (NCBI taxonomy): domain Eukaryota; kingdom Metazoa; phylum Chordata; class Mammalia; order Rodentia; family Muridae; genus Grammomys; species Grammomys surdaster. Next base: position 2,489,770 of record NW_021620534.1, on the reverse strand, counting down.
CGCTTGCTCTAAGAATAGCTGCAGGTCTGTGAGATGCTTCAGCAACCCTCCAGCAGGGAGGCCCCCAGCCATCAGCTATGTGAGCAAGCCAGAGAAGGAGCAGATCTTTCAGCCAACCCCAGGGAAGCTATCAAAACACCACAACCCTATACAACCTTGATTTTGATTTCAGAAAACATGGTGTCCTAGAATTGTAAGATAATCCACTCCCAGATGTCTGACTCTCCAGAGTCATGTGAGGTAACAGGGATGAGTTGTTTGAAGCCTCTGAGTATTGGGATATATTGTTATGTAACAGTAGATAAGGCACACGGTACCACATGCCTCACCCCACCCAACCTGTCTCCACTTCTCACTCAAGGAAGGTAAGATGGAGGAAGGTATGAGGCTGAAATCAGCCCACATCATACTGGATGCCCAAGGACCATCCAGAGGGGGCTGGAAGATACCCAAGGTCCATCCACAGAGCACTGGAAAATGCCTTAGAACTTTTGGTGCAGTGACAAAACTCCCAACACAAACAGCTTCAAGGAGGAAGAGTTTGGGTTCACAGATATGTTTCAGTTCATGGTCCGCTGCATGGACGGCTTGATGGTGAGGCCAAGCATCATGGTTTAAGGGCACAGTGGCGCCCAGATACTCACATCCTGGCAGTTGGGAGGCAGAATCACTGGGAAGAGTCAGGGCAGGACCTAGTCCTAGGGCACATGCCCTGTGACCCACTTCCTCCAGCAGGACCCAAAGGTCCCCATTGACTTCCAAAACAGTGCCTGAGGAGACAACTCGTAGCCAAAACCCTAACAGTTGATGGATGTTTAGAAATTAAAACCCAGGTTTTTTTTGGGGGGGGGTAGGGGGTCTAACCTCCAGCATGGTATATACCAATGCCTTGTTAGGATATAAGACAGTGAAGACATTGTTTTGAAGAAACTGTCCTAAAAGGCATTTAGGTAGTTTAAATTGTCTAAACTCTCTCCTGTAAATACAGCCGAGGTGTGAAAAGGAAGGTGCCTTAGTTCTAAAGAGTTGGATTACAGAGAACTAAATCTGTGGAAGATTTTTAATTTTAAAAAGGTCTCAAAGGAGCCAGTGTTGGTTATTCATATAACCCATAGACCAAATTATCCCATTACTTAGTGGCTTAAAATAATAAACATTTACTTATTATTTTTTACACAGTTTCCATGGGTCTAAACTTCAGGATCTGCTTAGCCTGGATATAGTTCTGAAATTTTATAGAGAGCATTTATCAGAATATTGTTTATAATGACAAAATATTAGAAACCAGCTAAATGTGCAGTCACAGGATGAGGTCAAAACTTCATCTCTGCTAAAAGTGAAACAAAAGCTTAGGATCATGTGGAACTACTCCTAATCTCACTGGAAAAGAATGTTGTAAAACTGGAAAAACCAGCAGGATTCCAACATTACTTAAGTTATTATACCTAAAAAGGCTAAAAGTGCATGCACCCAGAAGGCAAGGGAAGTTAGTAACTAAGTTACCTATTGCTAAGTAACACCACCCCCAAAAGCTCCTCAAAGCAGTCACCGCTAACTCCTTTATGACTCTGCATTCCAGAGGTAGGCATGTCTAATCTTTTTGAGGCAGTAATACAACATGGCCTAGAAAGTTCATGGATAAGAACTATGCAATTGATTCACACACACACACACACACACACACACACACACACACACACACGCATGCACACACACACAGGTGCACACATATAGTTACATAGAAAAAAACTCATAATGTTTTAGGTGAGTTTACAATCTTGTGTTAGGTTTCGTTCACATCTGTCCTTGGCTATAAGCAGCTGCATGCAGCCTTCTGGCTGTAGGTTAAACATAGGTCTGCAAATCCCCTGAGGTCTCTTCTGCAGCTGTAGTCACCTGATGGTGTGACTGGGGCTAGAGATTCCGGAAGGCTTAATTCACCAGTGTGGTACCCCAGAGGACTAGTATCCTAATATCTCTCCCCTCTCTCCCCTCTCTCCCCTCTCTCCCCTCTCTCCCCTCTCTCCCCTTTCCCCTCTC
>NW_021620534.1:2450876-2487330 GCF_004785775.1 Grammomys surdaster | reverse complement strand
CTCTCCCCTCTCCTCTCTCCCCCCTCTTCCCCCTGTCTCTGTTCATCCCCATTCCTCCTCCCATGTTCACTTCTGTACAGCGTGGTAGTAGGCCTCCTTACACTGTGGTTCCAGACACCAAATAGAATCATGGTAAGAGGATGAGCAGGCATACATGCATGCGTATATACAGTGCATGTCACATATTGCATACATGTGATATATATGATATATGTGGCACATAAAAGAAAGGTATTTTAAGAAATCTACTTTCTTAAAATGAGACCGAAGTTAGAAACTCAGGTTAAAGTTCATGTTGTAGTCTTGAGTTTAAATTCCTCACAGTTTTTACTTTGCTCTCTGAGCCAAACCCTTCTTCCCACCTTTTTTTTTTGTTTTTTTGTTTTTGTTTTTGTTTTTGTTTTTTTGTTTGTTTTTTCAAGACAGGGCTTCTCTGTGTATCTCTGGCTGTCCTGGAACTCACTCTGTAGACCAGGCTGACCTCGAACTCAGAAATCCACCTGCCTCTGCCTCCCAAGTGCTGGGATTAAAGGTGTGCACCACCACAGCCCAGCCTGTGTTCACTTTTAAGGAAGGCCTTTGTGTGATCAGGTGGGGGTGAACGCTATGACACTGCCTCTGTTCTACTGGAATCTACTGAACCAAATATTAACCCCAACTATGAACCAAATGTTAACCACAACTGGAAAACACCTTCACAACAACAGCTGGATTAATGTTCAACCAAACAAATGGCTCAATAACTACTTAACTGAGTGCATAAATGGACCATCCCATTAAGCCAAGCCCAGAGTGGCTGTCGGAGGAAATACACAGCATGTGTGTGCCCAGAGGCATTGTTTCCTGGGATCCAGGGACAGCGTTCAGAGGATGGGGTGCTCAGGTTTTGGGAGGGTTGGTTTGTTTGTTTTGTAATCTGTTACATATGCTTTACAAGACCATATGGGATATTTTTGAATGATTGTGTATGTTAGAGAATGATTCATGTCCATTATTTTTTAAACACAAGCCATTAAAATACAAAATCATCAAATTTCCAGAATTGTCACCAATCAGAAATGATTAGTACAAACACTCTGTGATCATATTTACAGACACTCCATGTCTGGTAGTCAGTCAGCAGTTAGAAAACAGAAAGAAGAAAAAGATGAGAAGAGAGAAAGACAGGATTTTCTCAAAGTGAGATAAGTCTATGGAACGGTAATTGTTTCCCTGCAAGTAACAAGAGAAGGGAACTGAAGAGGACTGGGAAGATTTATAGTTCACCAAGTAAATGCTTCCTCATCCCTGACAGGTATTAACACCTTAAACATTAAAGTTAGAGAAAATAAACAGCAGATGATAAAGCTCAATGGCTGAGGCCTGCCTAGTCTGCATCGAGCATGCACAGTCCATCCCCAGTACCACAAAGGGAGGGAGGGAGGGGTCATGAGAGGGAGGGAGGGAGAGAGGGAAGGCAGAAGGGAAGAAGGGATGAAGGGAAGTAGGAAAGAAGGAAAGGGAACTTATTTAAGGGCTACAGTTGTTTTCTAACTTGAGTGATGCAGTCTTGACCAGCCTGCTATGGCAGAGATAATCCTCTGACATTATCACCTCCTCTCTCCCCTCCACTGCTCAGTGTTTACTGTTCAGGTTGACTTGGACAGAGTTTATAATAGCAGCATTTTATTCTATGGTCATAATTGATCTAGGTGCCTTGATTTAGGTATTGAGCGCCTACCTAGAGGTTATATGTAAAGATTTGGTCACTAAGGTGGAATTATTGGGTGTTGCTTAGTGAAAGTACTCTGGGGTCATTAGGGAATGTGACTTTTAAAGAGCGCTCTCTCTCTCTCTCTCTCTCTCTCTCTCTCTCTCTCTCTCTCTGTTAAGTGGTAACTTGCCCCAACACATATTCCTATTGTTGCTTTTTTGCACTTCACCAGAAATTTAAACCTACAGGACCACTCTAGAGAGAGTCTCCAACACTGTAAACTAAACAAACCATCCCCTTCATCAAGTTAGTGTCTCCAGTTTTTTTTACAGTAAGCCCTGGGTCAACAGTGCTTTGTATAAATGGATTCATTGTACCCATGGTCCCCTTTTATAGACTTGCCAAACCTGATTTCATCGACCAAGGGCTTAGGTTTTAGGCAAGCAGGTGTCCTGCGTGCTCCTCTCCAGTTGTCAGTTCATTTTAAGGACTACTTGGCCGTTGCCTTCACGCATGGCCAACTGCTTCTTGACTATAATTTTTTAGGGCGTCTAAACCTCAGAACTTTATAAATCCAGCACTATTGTCCTCCAACTTGGAAAATTAGCATAGGGCATTTGAGGATCCCTTAATCTCTCTCATTATCAAGGACGACTTTGTGCCTGCATGCCTGAAGAATTCCTTCTTTATTCCTTAAGTTTAATAACTTAACCTAGAAAAATCCTTGATGTCTGTCCTTCGGAATTTGTTTTGCATGGCACACAAAGCACCCTTCCTAGCTGCAGATTTGATCTCCTGAATTCTTTCCCATGTCTCTTTGTCGCCTTCTCTGCGGCAGGGACACCAATTACCTTAGCTTGAATCATCTTTGTCTCTCCTCTCCTTTCTAATTATTTGACCTTTTTGCTTCTGCATTCAGCATGGTTATCTCTAGCTTCCCTTTCACGCCATTAATTCAGGTTTTAACTCTGCCTGTTCTGCCCCCTTGCTATTTTCCGTTACTTCAATTCAGCTCCTTTCCTTCTGTCTCCTTGCACAACCCATTCAAGTGTTTTATCATCTCATCTCTGAGTTCTTGTTTTATTACATTTATATTCCTACTAATTTGTTCTCTTAAAGGAAGCATTCTTTGTGGGGAAGCCATTTCAGCCACTCAATTTCTGTTTCCTTTAAATGGAGTTCTTCATCAGGATCATCCACTCTCTGCAGACTGGTTCTCCTGTGGTGAGTTTGGCTTGACTCTCTGCTGTTCCTTTTCAGCTTGCTTATGCAGAAATGTGATCAGGTCCTTGACACCTGCCTCTGTCAGGGATCCCACACTGAGCCTTGGTGTTGCTAGGATGACCACTTTTCTGTTTCCTGAAGCTGGCAGAGATCAGCTAGAAATTAGTTCTTCTCTCACTAAGGAGTCCATGCTCCAAAACTTCTTCTGGGAACTCATTGCATATGCAGGACCGAAGCTGAGGGCATGCTTCACCCTTGTGGGCTTTGGCTCATCTCCTAGCCAAGCCTAGTGTTTTAGAAAACACAATCCTACTGCACTGGTGAATTGTAAACCACCTTTCCAGAAAACAATTTGGCAATAGACATCAAGATGTTAATATTTATAACTCTGGTTCCCATAATATCTCTTCTGAGATTCTAGTAGAAAAGGAAAAAAGAAAGATCCATTTGGAAAGAAATTCTCTTGGAGCACTGTGAATAACGCCAGTGAATTGATAACAAGTTGGATGCTCAACACGGGAGGATGTGGTAAAATTTGCAGCAAATGAAGATAAGAATTATGAAGGGCCTTTGTGCTGTGATTAAACGCTTATGGTTTTATATTGAGAAAAATCAGAATACAAAAGTAGACATGTTAATTATGTCATGAAAATGCATGGGAAGGCTGGTATGTTGGCTCAGCTTGCTGCCAAGCATGATGACCTGAGTTCGATCCCTGGTATCCACATGGTGGAAGGATGCGTGCTATGGCAGAAGCGCACACACTCATATTCACAATAAGAAATAGGTAACATTGCAATACACAGGAACTACACTGTAAACTTCACCATCTAATGCTCTAGGATGGCAGGAACCATGACTGGCTTTCTCATTCTTTATAAGCAGAATTTAACATAAAGGTGGGGGCCTTTGGGAGGTGACTGGATCATGGGACTCCAACCTCAGAAATGAGTGACCATTGATGATTTGTGGCTTGACAGATTACTGGTTGGCAATGAGGTATTAGTGGATAGGGAGGGTTGTTCCAAAGGATGTGTCCTGTCTCTGGAGCCTTCCTCTCTTTCTCTCTCTCTTCACTTTCTGGATGTCATGAGATACACCACATGATTCTGCCACAGTAAACTGCTTCTCCATAAACCCAGAAGCACCAACAGGTCTCACAGCCATAGATCGAAACCTCTGGACACATCAGCCAAAATAAACCCTTCCTCCTTAAGTTAGTCTTCTCACAACTTTTTGTTTGTTTGTTTTGTCATAGAAAACTAACACAGACCTCACTTGTAAAAATAACTATAAGACTGAGTGCATCCTGGGTGTGGGGGTAGTAAGAGGTGATACCCAGAGGGGACTCCCCCTTCTTAAAGGAGAAGGGGAGGGAGGAATGAGGGAGGATCTGCGAGATAGAGTACTGGGAGGAGGGCTAATATTGAAATGTAAAGTCAATGAAGTAATTAATAAAAAAATAACTATTCATGAATGGTCTTGCTGAGCTTTGGCTGGTAGAAGCTACAACATAATGTTTTCTCATCAATAGCGCCTTTCACATAACACAGTTTATGTAACGCCATCTTGTTTTCTCTTCGTAGGATTTTTTTAAACCCCTCCTTATTACAAGGCATGATGAGTGCTTATAATCCATCCCTCAGGAGGCTGAGGCAGGTAAACTGAAAGTCTGAAACAAGTCTGAGGTACACAGAGAGCCTGAGACCAGCAGCCAGGTCCTATATCAAAAGGATGGTGGGGTGGGCTTTACTAAAGTCAATCTGTTTTACCATGCAATGTGCAGCTTGAGCTGCACTGAGGGGGAATGATTCAATAGTATCTCATGGTTTTAGAAAGTTATGAAGCCACAGTCCAGTTTTACCTCTCATTTGCCATCTAAAGAAAACAAAAAACAAACAAACAAACAAACAAAAAAACCCTTCAATTTCTTTTACTGCCACCCCTTAGTGGAGGTAACCACTCAACAGCCTTCTGCCTATAAAATTAATCCTTGTGCATGTGATGCTTTGGAGATTCCTCTGTGCTACACTACATTTGAGTGTTCTTCCTATTGTGGAATAACAGTTGAATGGTATGAATCCAGCAAATCTTGTGAGGATAGCAAATGGAATCTTGGATTACATTCAAGGACTATTTAGGGTCATGTTGCTAAGAACATTCGAGTGTAAGTCTTTGTGTGGACCTATGTTTTCATTCCTCTTGAGTCTAGTCCTAGAAGTAGAAATTCTGGACTACATGGTAAGCTTTTGATTAACTTATATTTTGTTGTTTGGTTGGTTGCCATTGTTTTGTTTTGTTTGTTTGGTTGGTTGGTTGATTGGTTGGTTGGTTGGTTAGTTGGTTGGTTAGTTGGTTGGTTGGTTGATTGGTTGGTTGGTTGGTTGGTTGATTGGTTGGCTTTTCAAGACAGAGTTTCTCTGTGTATCCCTGGAATTGCTCTATAGACCAGGCTGGTCTGGAACTCAGTGATTCACCTGCCTTAGTCTCCAGCGTGCTGAGATTAAAGACAGCACAACCACCATTCATCATAACATTTTCTTTTATTAAGACAAGGTTTTACTATGTACCCTGGTTATCCCAGAACTTAGACAATCCTCCTGCCTCAGCTTCCCAAACTCTAATATTACAGACATAAACTACCACACCCTACATCTTTAACTTTTAGACATGCCAAAGTAAAGCAAAGTGTGGTTATTTATGTCTGTAATCCCAATACTCAGACAGCTGAGGCAGGAGGTTTGCCTTGAGTTTAGAGTGAACTAGGTTAGCCTAGACCTCAGAGTGAGACTATGTCTCAGAAAAACAAAATGAAACACTACAAAATTGCAAAGTGCTTTCCAGAGTGGCTGTGGGGTTTCACATTCCCACCAGCAGGGGCAATCATAGCATCTATTTTCTTTATTTTTGCCATTCTATAATGCTTTTACAGATGCCTCACATCTACTTTTTAATTTGTATTTTCTTGTTGTGAGGTAATGTCAATTGCCTTTTCATATTCTTTTCAGCTACTTAGTGAATTAACAATTTAAGTATATTGTTCATTTTTCAGTTAACCTGTCCTCTCATTAGTGAATCTTAAGAGGTTTTATATATATATATATATTTCAGCTAAAAGTCCTTTATCAAATATATTAGCTGCGAAAGCTTTCTCCAAGTCTATGCTTTGTCCTTGAATTCCTTTAATTATCTTTCTCAGAGTACAAAAGGTTTTAATCAGTTTTGCCATTCTGTTTGTCTTTCTTGCCTTCAGCTTCTGATGTACTTGAGAACTTGTAGCCTAGCTGACAACACATTTTCTCCTGTGATTTCCTCCAGACATTTATTAGTTTATTTCTCATATTCAGTTATTTGAACATACTGGTTTAATACAAGTGTGCATGACTTTTTCTTAAGATGAATATTCAGCTGTACCACCATTTGTTGAAAACCTTTTTTTTTCTTATTAAACTCTTTTGTATTTTTAAAATAATCAACTGATCACAAATATAAGAAGTCTCAGTTCTGAATCACTGATCTATAAGCCTATCACTCTACCAATAACATGATACCTTGGTTATTGCTACTTTATATTAAGTTCAGAAATAAGAAAGTCTAAGCCTTAAAATTTGGTCTTTCTATTTTTAAATTATTTAAGTTTATTCACTTTTTATGTATATATGTGTACCATGTGTGTGCCTGGTATCTATGAATGTCAGAAGAGGGTGAGGGTCCCCTGGAGCTAGAGTTACAAATATTTCTGAGCTGCCATGTGCGTGCTGGGAACAGTACTCAGATCTTCTGGAAGGACAGCCAGAGTTCTTAACAGCTAAGCCATCTCTCCAGCCCTAACTTGTGGTGTTTATCATTCAAAATTGGTTTTGCTATTCTAATCTTTACATTCCAGGTAAATTTTAAAATAGCTTTATTGATTGGGATTGCATTAAAATACGTTTGGGGAGAAGAGAGATCTTAACAACATGGAGTCTTCTAATCTCTGGACATGAGATAATATTAGCAGTTCTTTACTATTTATTTCTAAGTATTTTATCCTGGAAGTACTTTGATAAATATTCAGGTTTTTATTTTAAATTATTTATTACTAAAATATATAGAGATACTTTTCTGTATTGACCTTAACATCCTATAACCCTACTAACCTTGTTTACTAGTTCTAGTAGCTTCTTTGTAAACTCCCTAGGATTTTCTCTATATTGGATCATAACACCTGTAAATAAAACAAAGCTTTATTTCTATTTTTATTTTATTTTTCCAAATCTGCTCTTATACCATTTTAATTACATGATTAAGGTCAGTTCTAGATTGAGGAACTAGCAATATAATAGATGCTAATAGTCAAGGAACAAGCAAGACAATAAACACAAATAGTCAAAGAACAAGCAACGCAATAAACAAAGTTCCATGATCACTCCCATGATTACTGTTTCTAAGGGCTTATCAGGATAACCAAAATATCTGAGCCTACTTCCCTGTCCTAGCCCAAAGTCATTTTCATGCCCAAAGCCTACTTCTTTGTTCTAGCCTAAGATTTAGATTCCTGACAGAAATTACTTCTTTGTTCTAGCTTTTGTTTTATTGCCCTGTGTATTCTGAAAAAAAGCTTGAAAGTACTGGAAGAAGTGAGTCAGGCTTTAAGCAGAAGCAAGAGAGTAGTGAGCTTGATTATTGCTGGTATAACAGCTTTAATTACATTAATTGCTAGCACCACTGCTTCTGCAATTGCTTTGACACAAGAGGTTAAGACAGTTACTTTTGTTAGTCATTTAGCATAAAAATGTTACTAATGTGTTGAGTATACAATAGGATTTAGATAGGTGTTTAGAACAATAGATTGATGTTCTTTGTCCTATTCAAATTATTGGAAGGAGGTTCAAAGTTTAAGAGTAAGGAGCCATCTCAAGTGTCATGCCAAATACCAATGGATTTGTGTTACTTCTAAAATTTACAATGATAGTCATTATAATTAGGAAAAAGTTTAAAGACACTTGCTGGGTATTTGGCATAATTCTAACACCTCTTTGAATGTTTTAACTTTGCATAGTGAGATTATGAATTTAAAGAATGCTGCTCAGCTGAGCTTTGATGCCACAGATACTGCTGATAAAATTATCCATGGTCTGAGGTCAGTATTTTCATTTTGGTCAAGCTTCAAGAATGGCATATATAACTTGATCATGCTAGCCCTTTTTGTCCTGGGAATACTTTTATTCCTGCCCATAGTGTGAAAGCTTATCTTTAACAACACCAACATGTTGGCAGCCAAAGTACACGACTTGAATCTGAAAATGAATCCCCAGACAGAGTTATTAATTTAACAGGCTGGCAAGCCAAGAACAGGTAAGATTCTGCACAGAGCTTTACCAACCTAAGACAGAAGTGCATTGCTTTTGATAATGCATATTCTATAACAGGTAAGGAAGGCATTCTTGTCAGAACAACCTAAGACAGGCTCAGTCTTGTTAATGAAATAAAAAGGGGGGAGATGTGGAGAGCTTTTGGGGCTGCTTGGCAGGAATCTGGCATTGGCCAAGGACAATGAAATGGGCTGCTTGGCAGGAATCTGACATTAGGCTAGAACAAAGCTTTATTTCTAATGTGCTGGTCAAGACACGTTCATTCATTCATCCATCCATTCATTCATTTTTTTCCTTATTTCATTGATGGAAAGTATTATACATGATGGAGAAGATGTGACAAAAGTGGACATTCCTGATTTGTCCCTGATCATAGGGGGAGGCATTCACTCACTCTTCCATTGTGGACATAGAGTCTTCCATAGTTTTTAATAGATGTGCATGTCTTAGTTAGGGTTTTACTGCTGTGAACAGATACCATGACCGAGGCAACTCTTATAAGGACAAAATCTACTTGGGGCTGACTTACAGGTTCATAGTTTCAGTCCATTATCATCAAGGTGGGAAAATGTCAGCATCAGGTAGGCATGGTACAGGAGGAGCTGAGAGTTCTACATCTTCATCTGAAGGCTGATGGCAGAATACTGGCTTCCAGGTAGCTAGGAGGAGAGTCTTAAAGCCCACACCCACAGTGCCATGCCTAACCCAAAAGGGCCACACCTACTCCAATAGGACCACACCTTCTAAAAATGACACTCCCTGGATCAAGCATATACAAACCATCAAAGTCCATCTATTAAAGAGATAAGAATCTTTATATCCAGATTATAAGTTTATTTTCATCTTATAAACCATGATACATTATATTATTTTCATTTGGCTTGAGGGGTTGGCAACCTTGTAAATGGTCCTTACTGCTACGGTAAGAAGACTGTGGGCAGGCTTCTAACATCCTGAATTTGACAGTGATGAAACTGTCACTTGACCACTCTTGTTTGTAGTCGCTTATCACAGCAGCAATGGAAAATTAATACAGAGCTTTTCAGGCTGGCAACAACCTTTAGTCCCATTGATTTGTTCCATGCTTCTCTATTCTTTACTCCTTTGGTTGCTACTCTGCTCAGTCCTCACCCCCCTCCACATGCTGAGAATTTAGTTTGCTCTACTTCCTCTAGTCTAGTAATACAAAGGCTGGAGATGTGTTGATTTAAGATTTCTTTTCTAATGGCTGTCCTTCAAAGCTATTACTCAGAGGCTAGAGAGATGGCTTGGTAGGTAATGTGCTTGCCACATAAACATGAGAACCTGGCTTCAGAGCCCAGCATCCGTGTAAGCACCATGTGTGGTGGCATGTGTCTGATATTTTATGGAGACTAGCAACTAGTAGATTCCAAGAGCTTGATGGCCTGACCATTAAGCCAATTGGTAATCTCAGGGTTCAGTGGGAAACCCTGTCTTAAAAAATAAAAAAGGAATTAAGGAAAACACCCAGCATCGACCTTTAGCCTTCACATGAGACAGTATGTGCACATGCATGTGTGCATGCACACCCATGCACACCACACACACACACACCACACACACACATTTTTCTAAGTGTAAGTATTGTTTTATTTACGTCTTAGAAGCCATGATACATTATATTGTTATTTTCAGTTCAAAATACTTCTAGTTTTTCTTCTTACTCAATTTTTTAACTGTGGGTAATTTTGAAGCATGTTCCATTTATAAATATTCACATCTGTGCCATAGTTCTTCATTTCTTCCTTCCAATTCAATATATCATCTCTTGTTTCATCTTTGTAATCTAAAGAACTTGTTTCAGTATTTCTTACACTATAGGTTGGCAGAACAGCTATTTCCAATACATGTTTATTTAGACATTTTTTTAATACTCACTGTGTATTTAGTTATGATTTTTCCCTAAAATCTTTGAAGATGTCATTCCACTACCTTTAGGAATCCATTGTTTCTGATGAGAAATCAGCAAAGGTTCCATTAAATATTTCCCTTGACGTGAGGAATGTCTTTTCGTTCCTGCTTTCTCTTTGCCTTTGTCCTCTAAACAGTTTAGTTAAAATGTATCTGTTTGTGAATTTCTTCCTATTATCCTGTTTCTAGACTTAAAGAGCTTTTTGAATCTGTGAGTTAAATTTGAATATCCCTGTTCCCTTTGTAATTTGCCGTTCCATGAATGGTGGCATGCTTATTGCTGAGCACAAGTCTCGAAGGTTGTGTCCATTTTCTCTTTTCTACCTCTTCTTCAGTCTGGGTATTACTATTGATTTCTTTTCGAATGTGCCTTTCTTTTTTTTTTCTTCCATCTGAAATCTTAACATTTTTTTCTTTGTTGTGGTATGGACATGAGAATCTCTCTACCATCAGGAGACCTGTGCATTGAAGTTTTGATTCCCTAGCAGTCAGGACTACTGAGAGGTGTCTGTATTGCAAAATGCTGAAATCGTCAATGGGTTAATCTACTGACAAGTTCATAGCATATGGGCAAGAGGATGCAGAACCTGTTGGAGGCAGTGAGCCTGAGGTGAGTCTTTAGGGGCTCCTTACCCTCTCCTCCTCCTCTGTAACCTCACCATGGGCTCATAGTAATTTGTCCAAAAAAAAAAACATGAACTTAACCTCTGAGACCATAAGCCAGAGCCAATCTTCCCTTTTTTAAGTTATTTGTTCTGGAATTCTGGGACAGTAGTGAGAAGTTAACTGCTTCTAGCCAGTCAGGGTTTTCACTTAAATTGTTGTACTTTCCAGCTCCCAGATTTCTCCTATTTGTAATAAACGCTTTTCTTCCTTTAGATTCGCTACTCACTGAATCCTTGTTATCCTGCCTTTGTTTAATTCCTTAAGTGTGGTTTCTTTTCATTACTTTTAATATATTTCCAACAGCCCATTCAAAGTCCTTGTCTATTAAATCTAACCTCTAGAGGAACTCAGAGACCATTTCTATTGACTACTCCTTTTTTTTTTTTTACAGAGTATGAGTCAAATTTCTTGTTTACTTCTTTGACTAATACTTTTTTATTAAGTCCTATGACTTTGAGATAGCATATTTCAGTAGTTCTGTACTCTGTCCACACCCACCTAAGGATTCTTGTTATTGATTTTCTTACATATTTATTTGCCCAGTAACTTCCCTGATCCAGGTCATTGACGCCTGGCTCCTCCTAGCACCAAGCTGAAGGTATTCCTGCTTGGATTCATTTCTTTTAAAACTTGGCTTCCTAAGGTCACAATAATATATTCATATCATTGTATACATGTATGTGTGTGAGAGAGACAGAGAAGAGATAGAGAGACAGAGATAGACAGAGACAGAGAGAGACACAGACACAGAGAAAGACACAGAGAGAGTGAGAGGGGTGTGTGTATGTATATGTATGTTTGCCTCTGTGTGTAGGGGTTCATGTGCATATATCTCTTTTAGGCCTGTGGTAAGGCAGAAATACCATGGTGGAAGAAAGCTAGTCATTCTTGATAGACAGGAAGTAAGAGGAAGGGATCATGCCAGGAACAAGATACCTCTCAGAGACATGCCACTAGTAACCTGCAACATTCAGCTAGGGCTTCTCCCCTAAAATGTCCATCATTAATCAAAATAGCCCAATGAGCTGGAGACCAAACCATCCATATGTGAACATGTGGCAGACATTTTGTACTCAACTTATAACCCTACTGGTGTTCACTTCACTTTCCTCTAGGTCCTCTTAGGTTGCCTCGCATACACACCTCTGTGCCTAAGACTCCACTGGCCACTGACATGTGGTGGTTCAGCATATTTTTCTCGTCCCACAATCAAATAGCTGACAAGAAGTATCTTAGGTGTGGAAGAATTTATTCCAGCTCACAGGTTGAAGCATGGTTAAGTATGGCAGTGAAGACATGGCAACTAGCATGGCTTGTGGCTATGATAGCTGGCATGTGAGGCTATTCACTAAGAACTCCACAAGAGAGCACAGCATGTGGTCCAGGCTATAACCCCTAAGACCTGCCCCATGGAGACCTGCTTCCTTCAGCTAGACCCACTTCCTAAAGATTTTCATACAGAAAAGGCATCATAGGATAGGACCAAGCATTGAAAAAGTAAGTGAGCATGTTGGGAATATTTTATATTTAAACCATAAATTTCAGCCCCTATCAGGGTCAGCTAATGGCCAGCTCATGATACAAAATATACTCATTCTAACTTCAAACAATCCATAGTCTTCATTATAACACTCTTCGAAAGTCCAGTGTATCACAAACTCATAGTTGTGAGGTCTTATCAAAAGAAAAAGTTACATGTTTCCAATGCACAATGCCACAGTGTAAATATGGCCATTCCCATAGAGAAGAACAGGAGGGTAGAAGAGCAAAGAAAAATCAGGCCGAAGCAAGACAAAAACCCAACAAAGGGGCTGGGGATGTGGTTTCATTGAAACAGTGCTGGCCCTGCAAGCATGAGTTATGAGTTTGATCCAGAGTACCACATAAATCAGGCATGGTGGCACATGCCTCTGATCTCATCACTTAGGAGGAAGAAACAGAGCAGAAACTCAAGATCACCCCAGTGACATGGTGAGTTTGAGATCAGCCTGGACTACATGAAATTCTGCCAAAAACTGGGAAGGAAAGGGGAGAAAAAACAGGACAAACCCCAAAGCCAACAGCTCCATGTCCAAATGTAAGGGTGTTTAGTGGCACCATCTAGTCTTCAGCAGGCTTAAGTAGCCCCGAACCTCCCATTGTTTGTGGCAAGCTCCACTTGGTTTGCACAGCATCCCTTAGTGGATGTTCTACTTTCCTAGCATCTCCCATATCTTTGAGTATCCATTGCAACATAAGCTTCACCTTCACAGCTTCACACATAGTAGCTCTGGAGTTCCATGTAGGGAATCCACAACTCATGCATGCTAGCCAGGCACTGTACCAGTTGAACTACATCCCTGGGCCCTCTGTCGGATTTTTGTTCATGTTGTCTTGTTTTAATGGCTTTCTGGAGCCTTGGGGCAAGTTGCCCTGTATATATTATCTCTTGTATTTTCTTTACTTGAAAAGCCAGCACTGAGAGAGATGACACCAAGTTCTACTGCCAACTTGGGAATGTAATCTGGTCCCCAGGGATGATGGCTGCAGCCGTCTATGGATGCCTTTAAGGCTGAACCTAGCAAAACACTTCTCTAGGTTTCCCTGCTTAAGCAGGATTCTGAGAGGTTCTTTGCATAGTCAATCTCTTTCCAAATGGGACATTTTCAAAAGAGTTTGTATTGTTATACCCTGAAGTTCTCATCTTGCCTTTTCCCAATTGTTCCAGCGCAAAACTCATGGTTTCTAAACATTGCAGATACTTGTCTAACCCATCCTTGTTTACGAGTTTAAACTGTTCACTAACCCATACACTTCTTGTGCATTTCTGCTTTGAATTCGCACTAAAAATCTTGCCAAAAGTAAGAAGCAGTAACCATGCTATAGCCTGGGGACTATATCATCTTGAATTTCCTCCTCCAAATAAGTCAGTCCATTACTTTTGAATTCAGCATCACTCAATGCAAGGATGCAAGGAAGCAGGTTCTTTATCAGAATGTAGCATAAGTAGCCTCTAGTCAAGATTCCCAGTCAGTCCTCATTCCCCTCTGTAGCCTCATGACCTCAGCCTTCATTCTCGACTCTTCTATCTGCATGCTGGTCTTCTGAACTCCATTGGAGTTGCCCTGCAAGCTCTGCTTGTAGGATTCTCGGGCTTCTCCAGCCTGCATTCCAAAATCTTCTTCATTCTTTCTACTCATAGTCATGCCTTAGTACCAGTGTTTTGTATTAGTTGCAAGACAAAAGGAGCTTAAGGAAGGAAGGATTTATTTTTGTCTCACAGTTTTGGGAGATAAAGTCCTTCATGGTAGCAGGAGCGGCCCATGGCCATCCTCACAAGGAGCATACAGATGCTAGCTTACATCTAAGTAGATTAGGAAAAGGAGCAAGACAAGAAGTACATAGTTCTACAAAACTCAAAGCCAGCTCTCCAGAAATCCACTTACTCCAGCTAGGCCTCTCAAAATAGTGCTGCCGACTGGACACTAACTACTCCAACACTTATGCACACAGGACATATTTTAAGTTCCATAGAGACTCCAACAAATGTAAGCATGTAAGTTCTTTATTTTTATCCTTTTTGCTAGTATAAGATAAAAGACAGATTGCTGAGCTCCTGCATTTCACTTAAGGATAAAAACTGAAACATTTTCCACATTCTTCTGTGATTTCTTCATTCTTCTGGATAACCATATTATATCTCATTTATAAAAGCAGTATGATTATTTGAGCATATTTCTTATGCTGTTATTCTGTTTTATTTATATCTTTTACAATTTCTAAAATGTATACAGCATATTTAGAATATTTCAACCCCCAACTCTCCTAACTCCTACCAGATACTTAGGTTTCCTCTTCAACTTTCTGTCTTCATGGATTTTTTTTTTTAGAACTTACTGAGTACAATTAGGGCAGCCTGTGTGTACACAGGTGTAGGGCCTTCTGCTGGAGCATGGGAAATCTACTATGAGCCGCATCCTCAAAGGAAACTAACATTCCTGCCCCCAAGCATTCATCAACTGCCAACAGCTTCTCAACTAACAGTGAAGTTGTATAAGGCCCTCCCTAATGGTGTTTTTGTTGTTGCTGCTGTTGTTTTGTTTTTGTTTTTTGACTATTTTATTGGGTTCTTATACCTCTACCTCTTATTCTACTCTAATGCCTTTCAACCCTCCAATGCTAAGTAGAAGAAAAAGAAGGTTAGAGGGGAAATAAGGTGTAGACCCCTATGACCCAACAAAATGGACTACTTCCTGCTGATTAAGAGCAATTCCAATCTTCATTGTCAGGGTATATCCAGCAACAACTTCTTCTTCTTCTTCTTCTTCTTCTTCTTCTTCTTCTTCTTCTTCTTCTTCTTCTTCTTTCTCCTCCTCCTCCTCCTCCTCCTCCTCCTCCTCCTCCTCTTCTTCCTCCTCCTCCTTCTTCTTCTTGTCTTTGCTCATGAGCACTTGACAAACTGAAACAACAGTAACTAGGAGGAGCAGCAGGAAGAACAGCACAGGGAGCAGGAGGGGGAGCAGCAGCCTACCCAGGCCTTCTCAGGACTCTCTCATTTACACCCTTTTCCAGAGTCCCCAGAATGAACCTATCTGCAGCTGACAAAGATCACACCTCTGCTAGCACATGAGACAAATCATAATCACCTGCTGTGAAGCAGCCGCATGTCCCACACCTGGGATTAAAACAGAAAACATTCACATAACATAACTGGGCTTTTAAAGAAACAAAAACTCTCAGGACACCTCCCCTGTCTGTGTTGATTTGCTTGATCTTGTGCAGGTCTTGTGCAGGCAGTCTCAGGTATGAGTTCATGAGCTCAATACTGTATTGATACCCCCCCCCCCCAAGAAACATTATCCTCCAAAACAAAGAAACTTGGACCTCTGGCTTCTATGAACTCTCTACCCAACCCCCCACCCCAACCCTCAATGTTCCCTGAGCCGTGTCAGTGAGGAGTTGTGACATACATGTTCCATCTAGGGCTGAGCACTCCATAGTCACTTACTCTGTGCACCTCAGCTAGTTATAAGTCTCTGTTTTAACCACCATTCGCTGCAAAAATTAGCTTCTTTGAATAAGGGCTGAGAGCTATACTATAACCTATGGGTATAGGAATAAGTACTTAGAAGGTTATACTATTTAGCAAACACTAAAATAGTATTTAGCAAGATAATAGTAATAGGCTCCCCTCTAAAGAATCTGACCTCCCAAACCTCCCCTCCTGGCCAGGAAGGTAGTACCATGTTTGTCATACCCATCCATCACATAGGCCTTAAATCCAATGGAAAAACTATCAGCCAACCCCCTCTACACACACACACACACACACACACACACACACACACGACACTTGTGCCACTGTTACACCAATGAGCACATCTTGTCAACAGCTGACCTGTATTTTTACTGAAGAATCATATCAGGAAATCTCTACAAATACTGTGTGAAGGCAGACAAAAATCTCTTCTGCTGCCAACGCTCCCCCAAGCCTTTGTTCAGCTGGATAGAGTAATGTCATCGTCACCAGCACTCTCTCAGATTGCTCACTCCAGGCCCCAAATTAGCAATTAGTGGTAAGGATGGGAAGTTTAGGAGAACCCAGCGGACTTGTCCTCCTTCCCAGACACGGGGACATGGGGGTTTCCTCCTTAGCAGCTTGACAAAATTTTGATATCTGCCTCTCCTACTCACCTGTAGATACATTTCCTAATTCTCAGTTGGAGGAAAAAAAAAAAAACCCAGGCCCTTCTAATGTTGTGTTTCAGTCTCTATTCTATCAGTGTGAAAAGTTACCCATAAGTAACTTAAGGGAGGAAAAATTTACTTTGGCTCATGGCTTCAGGGATCTGGAGTCAGTCATCTGATTCCAGAGCATTTTGTGTACACACACACACACACACACACACACACACACATCTCAAGCCTTCAACACAGGCGCTGTATGGGAGGATACTTCATTTCTAGACCACAATATGCAGTATATATGAAACAGAGCACAGTAGGGGAGTGTTGTTCTGTTTGTTGTTCATTTCATGACAACCATGAGACACAGATGTACCAGGAAAATGGATACCCCTATTGATCTCCTTGGTCCCACCTTCTAGTTTCTTCTATCTCTCAATAATGCTATCAAACTGTGCACCCACAAATTACTTAATTCAATGGTTAGACTAAGTTCTCATAGTCCAATCACTTCCCCCAAACCCTACCTCCAAACATCACCCTGGGGACCAGGCCTTCTACATAGGAACCTTGGAGGGTTCATTTCCATGTCACAGTATACAGGAAAAAATGTGCTAAGATTTTTTTTTTTTACCCTTATTATAAGAATTTTTAAAGGAACATACTGTTCCTTCCTTCTGGTGACTGGGTTAAGGTTCCTATATAGCAAAGACATTTAATGAAGCCAGACTCCATTTTTCTTTAAGAATACATTCTTACCACAGTATTACCAGGTGAGTCAGGAGTACCACATCGTGTTGGCCACTCACCACTAACTCACTTAAGAATGGATGACGGTCACCAGGAGCTTCAAGCCTTAACTGGCCTGGGGACCAGCGCATTGTTTTGTCGAATAGTAATGTTTCTAGAAGGCCCAGAGGACACATTGGCACAGTGGATACATGAACTGGCAGGTGATGTTCAATATCATTGAGAAAGATCTACCCAGGGATTAGATTTCTAAGCTTAAATTGGGGGGGGGGGGAGAGATGCCTTTTTATCAACATAAGGTCAAGTCTCCTATCAGGATCAATGTCTCCATTTGCTCAGAACAACATCGACTCCATCTCTTAAGACAAAGGCATTTGTATGGGCAGCACGGGCTTCAGCTCTCATCGAGCACAGTATTTATTCAAAGTATTATTAAGATCTCCACACGGTGAGGGCCTCTTATCTGCCTCTGTCCCCCACTTCACACTCCCCAAAACTATCCCATGACCAAATTGTTCCTCGTCTGCCCTTCAACTGCCACTCCTTTCTGTACTCCTTTAATTGCGCTTGTTTTTGAAGTCTGCAGAATTTATTATTCAGAAAACAACCTTCTCTGCAATATCAACCTTAATTAACTGTTCTCTTTCTATTGCCTCCCACCCTCCACTTCATGCATTTGAATTAAGGCACTCCAGAGCCCCTGGCCAGCACCCCTCCCCCATCACAGACCCATCAGAGTCTACCAGCCAACCATGACCAGATAAGGGAAAATGGAATTCCTTATCTCTGCCTGCCAATGTGAAAGGGTCAAGGTTACCAAGGAGAGACTTTCCAAAAGGAAAGAGAGGAAGAAAGAAGCCAAGCCTCCCTGGTATCCATGACAACGGGAGGCTGAATCATGGCACAGGCATCCCGAGAGCCTGGCCCGCTTAGTTCTGTTGACATCTTTCCACTTCATTAGCCTCTTTATCAAGTGACTCTGCATGGGAGTGAGTATATTTTGGTGTCAGGGTGCACTGTAGATGATTCAAAATCAGACCGACCTTTTCCACCAAACCCAGTACCTTCGGTGACCACAGACATCTGCATCCCCCTCCTCTGGCTTCTTTAAGGGTTGCCAAGCTCTTCAGTCTTTCTAATCAAAGCTCTGTCACGGGGAAGCTGGGAGGTGCCCCTACCCAGGAGCCCAGGAAGCCAGGACCCCAGCTGTCAGCAACGTATAGCACCTAAGCCAGGAGGAAGATTAATGGCTTTGCACATAGAAAATGGATAAAATGGGCTCCCAAAAGACAATAAACACGGGATGGACTGCAAGAAGACACTGACAGTAACAAATACTGACTGACATCCCATTGTGCTCCCCTTCTAGATGACTCTGAGCTGCCAGCAGAAACACAGATGCATTTAATAAGTGCTTCAGAGAGACAAAGGGGCCTTTGGGGGTTAAGATTGATCTCTATTGCACGAGAGTGCACTCCAGTGTTTGTGAGTGTGAAAAGGAATGTCTGCATTCAATATCTCATCCCTTGGAAATCCAAAGAGCACGCTGTAATTTCCCAATCTTGCCTCCATTCTTCAGCACATATGTCACCGGTAGGCTCTCTGAGCCATGAAAAAAAAAAATCTCCTGCAACCAAGAGCTAGGGCTGAAAAGAAATCAACTAGGACATACGGAACTCCATCAGACTGACCTCTCTTTCAGGAATCGTATCCAGGACTGTGTCAAGGGACGGAACCTTCTGAAGTGACCTTGACTCCAGAAGCATGTTGGACTTAGGGTAGGTCAGGTCAGTGAGACTAATGCCCAGGAGCGGCTGGGGGAACCAGGCGCTTTGTTTTCTCTTGTCTGCAAATTAACTTACAAAAGTTGGTGTTGTGAAAGGCAGGAACTTGGGTCCTAAGGCTCAATGCTGACCATTTGCTCTCTCTTTGAACCATACATTGCCTGACACAAAGGACTGAACTAGGAAATGGCTGGTTTCTGCTCATTCTCTCAGGTCCTCCCAACACCCCGTCCTTGTCCTCTCATCATCACGCCCCCCACCCCCCACATACACACAGAGCATTTCCTCCTGTATCAAATCCCATGTACTCCACGCTATTCACACCGCACATGGCACCCTGATCCTGAACCTAAGATAGCCTAGTATCCCCCGCCCCATGAATGCAATGGCCTCCTCCCGAGACCTCAGACTTATTCCCTTCCTGCCTATGCTTGAGAGAAGTGACTCAATGTCTGGTCCCTGGCCAGCAGCAGCAACCACTGTCCTTGGAAACTGCTTAGAAATGCAAATTCTTGAGCGCTACTCCCAATTCAGATGTGCTAACAGCTGACTCTCCTTGAGCCTTAGATTGGACTCCTTGAGATCTCCACACCCCTGTCTCATCATCCCATTCCTTGGAGAGTATTTGCTCTCTAGTAACCCCCGCCCAGTGCTTGTGGGGTAGAGAGCACAGACTGCTCTTGTAGAGGACCAGGGTCATTTCCTGGCACCAATATGAGGCAGCTCACATTGCCTGTAACTCCAGCCCTAGGGGCTCCAACGTCCTTTTTCTGGACGTTTTAGTCACCTTCACATACATGCATATACATATACATCATATACATAAACATCATATACATGTACGAATGCATAACTTAAAATTAAAAAATTCAATCCCTCCAAACACAGCCATTCCAAAAAGACATCATTGACTTCCCCAACCTTAAAACTATGGGAAGGTATTTTTGTTTTTTTGTTGTTGTTGTTGTTGTTTTTTTAATTGGACTGGAGCAATGGCGCAGTAGCACTTGCTGCTATCACAGAGGATCAGGGATCAGTTCTCAGCACCCTAGTGGTGGCTCACAACCATCTGTGCCTCCAGTTTCAGGGCATCTTATGTCCTCTTCTGACTTCTGCTTGCCCCGATGGACTGTGACAGTTTTCAGAGTGGGCAGAGAGATGATGGGTAGAAGACTGGATCTCGATGCGTATGATTCCACTGTTAGGGTGTAGCTTCGGAATAGAAAAGGAAAATCAACTATTAAAAAAAAAAAAGCCTTAGTGGACTGTGTAAATGAATAATTAAATCCAGAAGGAGTGAGTGAGTATTTTACCATACCATTGAGTCATACAACATGTAGGTTGCTTTAGCTGTTAGAAGTTTGTATTTCTCACCTTTTCATCAGGGTGAAAACAAATCTGAGAAAGTCAACTTTAAAATAAGAGCATTTATTTGGGCTTATGGTTTCAGGGGACTTAGTCCATGCTGGGCTGGCTCCGTGTTTTGAGACCTGTGCTGAGGTAGAATATCACGACAGGGGATGGATGGTACAGCAAAGACATTCACTTCAAGGCAAAGGGAAGCAACGAGAGAAAGAAGGGGCTGTAGACCTGACAGCCTTTGTAAATTCATGTCCCTTCTGAGTGACTTTCATTGGAGAGCCATGAACAAACATTCACTCAATCCAGATAGAGCCCCAATGACAGACCAAAGCAGCTATTCCATCATAGTCAAGCCCGGCAAACCAGTGAGCTTATTGGGGTTACATACAGGAGTATGGATATGGAGCTGCTTACATGAATGAGGACAGTTCAAAGGCAACTGCATCACCAAAACACTCACCGATAATGACTCATCAAAGCTGAACTCCTAGGGCTCATTACCAAGATGTGCAGGTAGCCTGCTAGGTCACAGCAGCCTCTCTTCCCAGCAGCCCTTATTAGTTAGGGAACCTTGGAGAAGGAGGATCCTTATGAATCTTTTAAGTTTCAGGTTCAGGGGCTCACGGAGACTAATCCACCAACCAAAGAGCACGCAGGGGCTGGACCTAGGTCCTCTACACATTTGTAGCAGATTTGCAGCTTAGAATTCAAGTAAATCCTCCTGAGACTGGATATCCCAGGGCAGTATTGTACCCAAGGGAGGACTTCCCTTCTCTGAAGAAAAGGGGAGGGTGTAAGGAGGGGAGGGTTTGTAAGGGTAGTACTGGGAGAAGAGGAGGGAGGGGGCATGATCAGGATGCTAACTAACTAATTAATTAATTAATCTTAAAACCACTTTTTTAAGTTTTAGGAAGTTCTTAAGACTTGTGAATTGTTTACTGCGGGAGCCTCCCTTGCTGATGGGGTGTTTCAATTCAGGGTGTATTGCTACATAAGTTTCCACAGTGACCTAGCTTCCTTCCACTAGACTACACTTCCTAAAATTTCTCTCACCTCTCAAAAAATCAGCAGCTGGAAATCACCTCTTCAGCACAAAACCCTTTAGGAAACATTTAAGATTCAAACCATGGCACACACCAGTTTTCTATTATAGCTCAATACTTCATAGCACCAAAAGCTAAAGGCACATGTTTTTATTAAGCAAATGTACCCACTGCATACCATAAGGAGTAACAATCTTAGGATGTCAATCCTCTGCATGGCTTCTGGATGCTGAGGTCACTAAGAAAGGCATGTCTCACACTGACAATGGGTGGTACAGTGCTTTGCTTAAATGGAGAAGGAACAGGCAGAACAAGATCAGCTTCTGCAGTTACCACTGCTCTTGAAAGCCAGCAAGGTCCTCATCACAACTAATGTAAGGAGATGTTTTGCACATGCCCCCTCATGTGTCATAGGAAAAAACCCAGGTCAAAAGAGCAATAACCATAGGATTGCCAGGTAACACCCCCCCCCTCTCCCTGTCTCTCTGTGTGTGTCTGTCTGTCTCTGTCTCTCTGTGTCTCTCTCTCTCTCTCTCTCTCTCTCTCTCTCTCTCACACACACACACACACACACACACACACACACACACACTTCAAAATAAAGACATTCACATAAAACTCCCAAGACAAAGCTTACTACAAGATAAGGCAGTCAGGCAAGCTGTGAGGACTTTTAAATGTACATGAGGGAAAGTTTCAGGCCTAAAACACACTCATATGGAACAATGCAAAGGTTAACAAGGATATACCTGGCTGCATCTCCCAGAAGCTCTAACATAGACATGATCATTGTCTCTCTACATTACTGCAACGCTGTTCTGTATATTACTAGTGGGATATAGAGCCCAGACTCTCACCTCAGAAATCCTTAAAGATTCTGTCTTCATACGCTGGAAGCCAAACTTCGAGATGACTGTCATGAAGACCCTCAACAGTCAGGTTTCCTCCTGGCACTCACGAAGTCTCAAGTTCCTGGTGTCTAATGACAGGTCTAGTGATACCCTGGAGCAGCAGAGGCTACTTCCTGGTCCAGTTGCCCTGTTACAAGAAGATCCTTGACTCCAGCTCTCCTTCTAATTCCCCAGCATCTGCTCACCCTCCTATAGCTTCCTTTTCAATTTGAAATACAGAGTTGGTTTCTGTTGTTTGTAACCATGAGCCCTGACCAACACATGTTCTGATTATGCTAGACTGACAGATGAATGCTTTTTCTCTTTCCAACTATCTTCAGAAACTGCAGAAGCTCTCTCACTTGCCTGCTGTACCAGTCAAGGTTCTTTGTTGTGGACAAAGCAACTCTCCCTAGGAGAAAAGAAATGTAATGAAACATGCTGACCATTCTCTAGGAATGCCTTTGGGAAGCCCTGTGAGCAAGAAAATAAAAATAAAAATAAAGTATCATCTTCCACACTGCTTCCTGAGGGTCCCCATCATCAGGCCCCTGACACAGGAGCCACCATCCACACTGCACACCATGTGCTTCTGCCAGCAGTTTCTGTCTCTGGACATCAAATGTCTCTGCCTTTCCCCAGCTACAGGTTTTCTGCAGAGCTGCCTCCTAGTCTCGGAGGCCTCTTTACTGGAGCCTGAGCCAAGTGCTTCTGGCTGCAAGTACCTCAGGTCTTCAGTTTCTACATTTCTGGTGCCCCTCTTGAGACAAAAGAGACATAGAACGTTGAGGAATTTCCCAAACATAGAAAGGACGCTGGTGGCCAAGTGGCTTGCTTAATGTCCTAGTCCCTCCAAGAGGCTTGAGCATGTCTGCTTGTATTAAAAATGCCTTGTGCCCAAGAAATCTTTCCCGGAAGCTAACCTAGCTCCTACCTTCAACCAGTTTCACCAGTCTCAAAGGTGGTACCTTTAATGGAAGTCTACATGAGTCAGGCATCACCCTCAAAGCTAGACTCTTCCAGTACATCCCTTGTTCACTGTTCCCTCACATTGGTTATGGATACATTGGTACCCAGAGAATGATTCTTCTCATCTTCATTTTGTATGACTCCTTGGAGCCACTTGATTCCAAAGGGAGGGAGGGAAAGAAAAGGAAAAATAGAATGAAAAAAATCCCACAGAATTCCAAGGTTTTGTTTACAGTATGGTTGTTAATATTATTTCATAAATAAGTAAAAATGCATGGTACAGCCTTGAAGGGATTTCTTGGGAGGGAACTAGTGAGTTTCAGGAGTTTTCTGTAAAAAGGAAGAAGTGAACATCCAACCAGTTGCAGAATGGTAGCAATAAAGAAACTCACAGAGCTGGCTTTCAACCCTTGTGATTTTCAGAGAGACAAAAATTCTATCACAAGGGAGACAAGACCTTAGCCACCACGTTCCATGGGAGACCTTGAATCCAGTGGATTTTGCCTTGTCAACATTACCTTGGCACAGGCTTCCAGACTGGTCTTCAAAAGCAGGCAGTGTCTCCCAGTCCCACCCACTCACCCTAATCAAGCCCTTCTGGAGGCATCCAAGGTCTAAAACATCTAGAAAAGCTAGCCTTATAGTAGTCTGAAACTGGTGACACCGTCAACATAAGACAAAAAAATCAAAGAAACTCTCATACCACTAGTTGCTCTCTCTCCTATCCACCTGTCCCCTGGGGCTGATCCCCAGCCCCTTTGTACTGATCTCTAGAAATTTTTAAACGGAAATAACAGTTTAAGAACCAATTTTGGAACTTTTATTAACTCCATCCTGGAAGCCAACCCAGCAGACCCCTAAAAGCCAGAGTTTGGCAGTAGAGTAAGCTTAATTTGAAGTAAATATAATTTGAAGAGAATGGTTGGGGGGAAAAGAATACTTTTTTAAAAAAAGATCATTTTATAACAAAGGCCAGAGTAGATACCACTGGGTGTATATGAGGCAATCTGAGGAAATTTAAAGAGTAACTATAGCCATCCTTTCTTTCAGGCTCAGCCAAACAGCCCTGCCTCAGAAAGTCTTCCTTCAAACCCCAAGAGTTACCTACCCTCCAGGAGTTCATAGCATTTTGAGCCTCCTTCTTCACCACTTCCTTCTCGATAGGTGTGAGCTCTGGGGAAAGGCAAGTCTTGGTACATCACCAGCGTGCAAGAAAGGATCTGGCTGGACTGCTCTTAGTTTAGGGAGGCCATCTCAAGTATGGTCAATCTACCTTAATGAATTACAAGCCACAGTTGAACTGGGGCTCATTAAGCCATCGTGACCTTTTGAGATCTACTGACCCTCACAATCTTTAAGTTGAAGAAAGCTGATGGGGTCAACAAGGTGAGAAGACGGTAAGAGCCTCTCTCACCAGTCAGCCAAGGAGCCCAAGGCTCAGAGGCAGCAGCTTCAGGAATGTAAAGAGGGCAGGTAGTGGCAAAGGCTAGAAAACTTATCATGGAGCTAGCTTTGTATAGCTAGTACTGCTCACATACGTATTTTAGAACAACGTTTTCCAACAAAATTTTATGTACATGCTTTTATTTATACTTAATATATGAATGAGAAAAGTACCCATGGTCACTATCAATGCATACATGAACATATATGAAGAAGGGATGCTAAGGCTGTCCTTAGAGATACAGGAGGGCTGTACTCATGTGTCCCCTACAGACCTGAGACTTTTGAGGACATCTAACCTGCCGCATAAATTCATTTCTCCCACTCACTACCTTTGTCTTGGCTCACAAAATAAAATCTTCCAGCGAGCCCTACAGTAGACACCCACAGATTTCACCAAGAATTCACAGCAGGTCCCCCAAAGAAAGAAAACTGAAACAGACGGAACACCTTTCCTTACCCACTCCTAAAAGCTCTTTATGTGGGCCTTAGAGTCCATAACCAGTTTGGGAAGCTGTTATTGATTTTCAATGGGAAAGGTAACTAAGGAAATCGAAAGAGTAGGAGGTGGGGGGGATTCATGCAGGCCAGATGGAGGCAAATATCTCATCTCTCAGTGTTATCTTCTTCCACAGTTCAAAAATCAATTAGCGATGAATTTCTCTGGAAACTTCTTAAACAATGTTATTTCATTAAAGATCTGTACTAGTGCCATCAGATTTGCTTTCCAGGTGTGAATTAGAAAATTAACCTCCTCCCTTTACTAATAATCCTCCTTGCTAACATTACATCAGTCTACACAGGGTCTAGTACCAGCTGAGCTAGAGCTGGTGAGAAGCACATAATCCCCCCCTCCCCTCCAGCAATACAAATGAAAGCAGAAAGCAGGAAGGATGGAAAACGTGGGCATCTCCTGGAACCGGAACAGGAGACAAAACAAAGGAAAAACCCAGAAGCCAGGGAGGGAAACTTCAGAAGACAGATTTTCATGGCTATTGCCAGCAAATAACAAAAGCAAGAGCTGGAGAAGGAATAAAAGACTTTTTTAAAGGGTCCAGGAGAGAATCTGGGGCCAGCCTGTTGCCACAGCAATGTATTTTGTAAGCAAAGCCCAGATCTGTCTGTCCACCTAGGTCAACATGTACCATGGACAGCCTACTGGAGAGGACACCAGACTCTGGGTGAAGAGGCTCACTGTCTGGTCACCGTGCCTGGCTGACTTGGCTGCATACGTCTGCCTTCTCCCCCGCTTCCCCCAACAGAGAAAGACGA
Organism: Grammomys surdaster; assembly: GCF_004785775.1. Classification (NCBI taxonomy): domain Eukaryota; kingdom Metazoa; phylum Chordata; class Mammalia; order Rodentia; family Muridae; genus Grammomys; species Grammomys surdaster. Next base: position 2,461,284 of record NW_021620534.1, on the reverse strand, counting down.
ACCCTCATTAATTCCGACTAATTTGCTGGAAGGCCGGCTGAATAGACAGTCGGAAGATGCTTGTAAAGGATTCCATTTTATCACTTCCATTTACACGTAGTAAAAGGAGCTAAGTCTGCCTTTGATGAATAGATAAAAATGATCAGGAGTTAGCTCATTAAAGCACGATTTAAAAATAAATTAACTAACATTTTTATCGATCGAATAAAATTCTGTTAAAACTGCACTGTGACCGGCAGAGACGATAAGCAGGTTGTCCTCTGTGTCCTCCGGGGCCGTGCAGTCTGAATAGAAAGGACAGATCAGGAAGCAAACGCTTGCAACCGGGTAGTGTTTTTGTGATCAGAGGTCAGCTAAGAGAAATGGGATACAGAAGAGGGGAAGCTTACCAAGAGGGAACAGCCTGGCAGGGCCAGAAGTCACAGGACCACTCCAAGCACAGACTTCAACATGTTTCTCATTTTAACTTCATAGCACCGCGTGCATTTTCTGAGTGGGAAGGTGGCGTTACTTTATTCCACTGTAGATGAAGTCAGCACCCAAATGACTCCCCGACCCCTGCTGGTAAGAGAGAAGAGCCAAGGAAATAGAGAATTAAGTATCCTGGACTCCAGATTCTGCACCCTGTTTAGGAAGCTGATGGAAATGGTAGCCACATGCACACCTGTACATACGAACAGTTCACATGCAAGTGGATGGTATTCAGAAACCTCGGGAAGCAGGGGCTAGCCTGAGGATCCCGGTGCAGAGCTCCTTCTTGGAGCAGCCCTGCTCTGTGCTTACACTGGCGGATACTAAAGGACTCTGATGACGCTGTTCGTAGTGAATAAATGGCCAATCTCCTGATAAGTCCGTTTGCCCTCATGTTCATGAGTCTCACATCCAGGGATGGAGCACAGATTATTCAGCCATACGTCTGAATATCCTTGAATGTAGTAAAATGAGAACTGAGTGCAGATCATCATAGCGACAACCAATGTGGCCTTTGTCTGCTGAGGTCCTAGGGATCCAGTTACAGGCTCCTGGTGGAAGGAGGGTCTGAGGTCAGAGGGGCTGGGGTGCTCAGTGGAAAGGGGCAGCCATGTGAGTAAAAGTTTTCTACTTCCTTACATGTCTAGAATTTAGGATTCTCAAGTCCCAGACCATCTGCCCAAGCTCTGAGACCAGGCTGCGAACAAGTCCTCTGCCCCTGAGTGCTGGAAGCATACGTCTCTCCCCCATTACTGAAAGGTCAAGCCTTCTTCACAGCGGTGGCTCAGGACCTTGTCTACAACAGGTTTTTTGCTGAATACACAGTGAAATGTTACAAGGATGCTTCATTTCTCCCTATTGTGGTTGCCAGATCACCTCTAGATATGACAAAGAAAAGGATTTGAAAAGACAGAAAATTTCCCCTTCTACAGCACATTTGCAGTGATTGTCCTGTCTTCTGACTCTTTGTCTATAAACATGAAGCTGTTGTGGGTGCCTGCACTCATCCACTGCCCTTTGTAGGACATCTCAATGCCCACTAAAGGCGAGGCCCCTGCAGGTCACATCCAGGCTTCCAGGAGGCCCAGTGCCCATCCTTCTGGTTCTTGGTGAACAGCACACAGCTTGCTCCACCCACAGCCCTCTTCCCTCCCAGTGAGGACACTGACTAGAAAAATGCAGAATTTAAATAATCCCACAGGAAGGAAATCAACATCTCTTAGAGACCAAATTCTAGGACCAGAGTGGAAACTGAACATTCTAGAAGTGATAATTGGTCTCATTTATCTAAATTTAGAAGGTCTGGAAAGGGAAAGAGTAACTATTAAGACGCGTTATTTAGAAGATAAGCCTTTAATCAAAGAGATGAGTCAAGCCCAAACCCAAGCCAAAATCCTGCTCAAATCAGGGGTTTCAAATCTCTGTTCCTTTGGGGATAAAAGTCAGATCGTATTTAACTTGAAAATAAATAAGAACTTTTGCAAGAGTAAACTCTACCAACAAAAATAGGCCATCTGATAACCATGGCTGGGGGCGGGGAGAGAGCACAGAAAGCCATTAGCTGCAAATCAGAAATGTTTTTAACAAAAATGTCACCTGTGAGCCGAGAGATAGCTGAGCTCTGTGGGTTGATGGTACTTTACGATCCCCAGAGAAATTATCCAGATCAGGTGGATTAGGTGCCTACATTGCTCTACCATATCCACTTTGCCTCAGTAATCCAAGTCGGCTTTATTATACCCCCACTCCTCTCAGCCTCAGTCTACTGAACAGCAAAGTGGGATCAGTAGCTGCCATTCGCCTTATCTTCAGTTTAGAAAGCTTTCCTTGCATTCCTGTCCCAAGCCTGGCACCAGTGAGTGGAAGAGGAGACTCACTCACTGGTTCTGTGCAAGAGTGGTGGTGGACCTGGCGCTGAAGTCTACAGGCTGAGCTGAGAGGCAGCAACTGTTCCTAGAACAGGTTAGGAACAAGCAGAGTTTGCAGGGGGTGGGAGGAAGCTATCCTCATCAGAAAGGAACATCAAAGCAAAGGAGAATGAGCTGGGGGGGATGGCTCTGTGAGGAAAGTGCCTGCTGTACAAACACAAAGACCTGAGTTTAGATTTCCAGCCATGGTGTGGAAAGCTGGGCATGGTGGCATGTGCCTGCCTGTAACCCCAGCTCTTAGAAGCAGAGACAAAAGGATCCTGGGACTTGCAGCCAGTCAGGCTAGCTGAATTGGTGAGCTCTAAGTTCAGTGAGTGGCCTTGTCTTAAAAACAAAGTGAGACTCATTGAGGACGATATCAGAGCATTCAGCTTTGCTCACACATACTAAGCAAGACGCCACGGCTGAGCAACATGCCTGACCCTTCTACTGCTTTCTAGTTTTCAGTCACGCCTCCCTAGGCTGCTCAGAGTGGCCTTGAAATCTCTCTTAGAGCTCACACAGGGCTCAAATTTGCAATGCTCCTCCTTCATTCTCCCGAGTGTCACCAAGTCTGGCTGGATTTGGTTTTTTGAGACAGGATCTTATTTTGTAACCCAGACTACCTAGAACCTGGGATCCTCCTGAATCTTCCTCCTAGGTTCTGGGATTAGAGGTATGGACCATTATGCTCAGCTATTTTGACATAACAATAATTTTAACATAAAAATTAAAAAACAAACAAAAATAAACATGTCTCTAAAAACTTTTTTTTGGTTTTTCAAGACAGGGTTTTTCCGTGTAGCCCTGGCTGTCCTGTAACTCACTCTGTAGCCCAGGCTGGCCTTGAGCTCAGAAATCCACCTGCCTCTGCCTTCCAAGTGCTGGGATTAAAGGCGTGCACCACCACTGCCTGGCTTCTAAAAACATTTTTTAAAAGACATTATGAAAATCACTACATACAACCTCAGTTAATAATGATGGTCTCATGTTGCAAGGTCTCAGAACACAGCCAGCAGGACCCTAAGTAGGCATGGTCCCAGGAAAAAGCTAAGGCTCCCTCAAGCCCCATATCTTCTAGACTAAAGTTTGACTAATAGCCACTACTCACATGCTCTAAGTGCCTGCTGAGGGTCTCTCCTTGCTTGTGTACCCTTGTACCAAGTGACCCTCCAGGTCATCGGGTCTCCTCAACCCCTTTGGAGGGGAAACAGCCCTTTCATAGGAACCTCATATCAGATATCCTTCCTATCAGATATTTACATTATGACTCATAACAATAGCAAAGCTATAGTTATGAAGTAGCAACAAAAATAATTTTATGGTTGGGGGGTCACCACAACATGAGGAACTGTATTAAAGGGTTGCCACAGCGTTAGGAAGGCTGAGAATTCTGAGTGCTCTCTGTCTGGCACACTTCCAAGGAGGAGCTCAGAGTCCCTAATTGCTGCCTCTTCACAAAGTTCAAAAGGATACTACTCCTTAGATCTTCTCAAGACGCAAGGACTCAGAGGGTACCCAGGGCTGGGAGAGTCCATGTGCCCATGCGCGGACTGCACAAATGTGCACACAAGATCTGCCTGGAAGAGGCCTGACTAACACTTTCTACAGTGAGAGTGCTTTGTTGGTCATTACTCCTATCCACTGAGCTTCTGGGAAATGTGCTTCTTCTAAGATACAAGATTTAGAGCTGGAAACTAGGTCAGCAACAGAAAGAAAAGTCTCAGAGTGCTGTAGAACCTGTGTCTTTCTTCATTCCTCTTTATTCTCCTTTATGACACATATCACAAACTGATGATATAGTATGTGTCTCTGTGTCTGTTCATCTCCAATGCATAGAACCTTGTAAAGGGTAAAAGATTCTACACATCACAGAATCCTGAGAGCCTAGCCCAGTACCTGATGAAAGTGAGGTCTCAGTACACACATATGGAATGAACAGAAGCAGGAGTGCACATATTATCAGCTAGACACTGGGTAATGTTTACTGATGAGGAGGGGGAGGAAGACCCACAAACAAGCAGCAGAACTACTTAGCACACCTCTTCACTGTAAAATAGCATTCCTCGAGCACTCATAGCAGACAGAGACTTAAACTGACATGTATGTATGTTGAGGATCACACCTACAATCCCAGAACTCAGAAGTCGAGAAGCTCTCTGTGAGTTTGAGGCCAGCCTAGTCCACAAAACAAGTTTTGGGCCAGCCAGGGGTGCACAGTACGACCCTGCCTAAAAACAAGACAGGAGCTGCTGTGCAAAACTAAGTGTGATAGCACACACCTGAAATCCCATCACATAGTGAGTGAAGGTAGAAGGAGCAGAAGTTCAAGGTCACCCTCAGCTACATATCAAGTTTTAGTCCAAGCTGGTCTACATAACAGCTTGTCTCAGAAGAGTAACCACCAGCACTGTAACAACAACTGTAAAATCTAATGTAAAGGTTACAAAACAAAACATGACACTCTGCTCCAAACAAGGAGAGGGGATATTGGAGTCTTCAAACCAGGAGGTCCAGATGTCAGGCCTTCTGGATGTGAAAGGATTTCACCAAAATGTCCAGCTCAACCAACAACAGCAGATGTGAGAGAAAGATGAAAGCTTTCGATTTCCATAAATAGCGCCCCAAATCCTCTCCTTCGTCACATCAACCGTCACAAAATAACTGAAAAATTAGAAGAAAGCACCACTGCTTGGTACAGAGGATAGAGTGAGTTTTAAAGAACCGAAATGCCAGGCAGAATCGAGAGTTTTCAACCTGAATACCAACGAGGGAGGTGGAGGGAAGGCTACGGACGGAAAGCGTGCAGCTATAAGAAAAGCATTTGATATAGTGGCATAAAGTGTTACACTCAAAATTAATTCAAATTGGCTTAGTAAGGAGCAATGCCACATAAATTTAAAACTGGCTCAAAGTCGGCAAACACAGGGTGATGGCAAATGGAGATATACTGAGTTGGGGGAGGTGGGGGCACGGGGTCATCTTTATTAATGATCTGAAAGAGCGAGAGTAAACAGCATGTTAATGAAACTTGCAAATGATGCTAATTTGGGAGGTGTTGCTCTGATCGCTGCGGACACACAGGGAATGTAAATGAACCTTAAGTGGTAATAAATATGAGGAAACAACACAATGATATTCCAGCTAGAAAATGTACAACTGTTCTGGATGCCCTGGCTCGCCCAGCCTCACCCGCAGAGCTCTCTGCCCTTTGTGCCTGGGGGGATGGGGTTGAAAGTAGAAAAGCACATCACCCTAATTCAGAGAGGCTACAACCAAAGAAGTGCTTCTTACTCGTCCTGTTTACTTTGACTGGCCCTTTAAGGTTCCACAGAAGGCTTTCCTTTGATTCAAAGCAACTGTGGTGCTCGCCCTTGGATAGTAGGGCTCCATAAATTACAGTTCAGGAGAGGCTGTTAAAAGAAACAACCAAATAATGAGGAAATGGAGAGATTGATTTATGAGAAATGACCCAAAGGGGGAGGCTTTAGTTAATTGATGGCTAAGTGGTAACATGATAATGACCTGCTGTGATCTCCCCATGACAAATAACCAAGGGAAAAAATATTTAGTGTCCCACAAAGAACCTCTTCATCCTGCCTGGTGGACACTCCTTTCTCAGAACCGCTAGTCCACTGAGTTTTACCAGTCCACTTAGGATTTTACCTCTGAGCAGCCCACATTCTGGGTCCTCCTCACCCCACCGTCATTGGCACTGCTGGTCATACTCCCTTTTGCTCCTGATGTGTTGGAGCTTCATGGATGCAGTGACCAAGAATGCCCTAACAGGGCAGAGGCACGTTGATATCGGGTGTGGGAGGCGAGGGCCCAGAGCTACTTGACTCTTGCTCAGCCTCCTCCTGTAGCAAGGAAATAAATGTGATGACTCTATGCAAATAGCTATGGCTGTATGCAAATATGAGTTTTGATACTGTTTTTATTTCCCAGCAGGTTCAGCCACCAGATTTATGGCTTCCAGCCGGAGATCTGTCTGGGCTATGTCAGTAGCAGTTTGTAGATGAAAACTAACAGATCATGTCTCAAGCCTTCCTGCGACTCAGAATCCTAGAAAGAAGCTCACAGCCTGTTCACTCAGCTTCCTCGTTTTATAACATGAGGACACAGAGTGGAGTAAGAGTTTGCTGTGTACATGTTTGCACAAAGAGGTTGCCCAATGACACATGCCAGCATTTCAGCAGTAAGTAGCTCTTGGAGCTTTTCTCATGTCTCTCAGTCCATATTTTAGATGAGGGAAACTGAGGCCAAACTGGCTAAACTCTCACAAAATGCAATGGAGCCAGTGTTTTTGGAAAAACTTCCTCTAATCCAGCTACCCTCAAGAAACCTAAGGGAGTTGGGGAGATGACTCTGTGAAAGCACTTTCTGTGCAAGCATAGGGACCTGAAATTCATCCCCCAAACCCTTGTAGAACAGCTAAGAATTATAATCCAAGAGGCAGAGACAGACAGATCCCTAGGGCTTACTGGGCAACCCAAAGGGCAATTAGAGACTTAGTCTCAAAAACTAAGACTCCTGAGGAAGAACACCTAAGGTTAGCCTTCGGTCTTCGCATGCATGCATACTGCCTATGCACCCCCATACAAACCAGTGTACATAGATAGACAGAAGAGAGAGGGGAGGAAGAGAGGAAGGAAGGAGGGAGGGAGAGAGGGAGAGAGGGGAGTAGAGAGAGAAGAGAAGAACCAGGAACCATGGAACCATATGCCACAGGATGAAACGAGCTTTTTTAATGACCAAAGCAAGCAGCTCAACCCTAGGACTTCTGCATGGTTCCTAAATGAGTCTGAAATATGAAGTTCCTTGACCCATATGAATGTCCATGCCAACATCAACATCTATGATGCAAACACCCTGGCCTTTCATACATTCTTCTCATTCTTGTCTTTGTCAGTACTGGGCGATTGTCCTTGTATCACTCCTACCTCCGAGGGCTCTAATACCTTTTCAGAGAGCTCTAGGTAGAGAAATACAGCTCCTTACAGACAGACCAGCACCACAGAACATTCAGACTAAATAACTCTTTATTGGATTCTCAATAAGAATCCAGGAATGACTCTGGCTTAATGGTAAACGAAGAGATGTCCAAGTGTCAAAGTCTAAAGGAAGTTAAATTCATATAAAGATGCAGACAAGGTATGACAAGGAGTCACGCTCTTATAGACAACAACCTACAACATCTCAGAGGGTTTCAGAGTATTCCAAACATCACTAACCAGACAATGGACCAGCCAGAACCCCTACCCAGGAATTATAACCAATGTTCTTCTCTCTTATCTATAAAAGCAAGACACCCCAAACCCTGTCAGTCTGGACTCTCTCACCTATTGGGTAAAAGAGGAACTTCTGCACAGACCTAATAAACGTCAGGGAATGGTTGGCTCCAAGTCAAGCTGGACTGCCCTTCCCAGCATCCATTAAAATAAGATGGATACATAAAAACACACAGAACCTTCTAAAACCTTCCCATATGCATCTTGATACAGAGAAGTCAACATCTGCCCTGAGATGACCTCCCTACTATACAATCCTCTTAGACCAGCAGCACCTAAGCACAATAGTCAATCATGGCTCTCTCAGGCTAGTTGGGAGATGTAGGAAGCAAGAAAGTAGAGGGACTCTTCTATCTTGTTAAGAGTCAATCCCCAGGCAAGAAGTTGGTAGAATCCAGTCTCTTCCATGAGGCTGCCTATCCATTCTCCATTCTATATCCTTGGAATAAAGTCCAAACAAAGACCAATATATTGTACTACAGTGTGCCTTCAGGGGCCACTGCCCCATATGAGAACATTGTGCAGGACATGCTTCCACTTTCCAATCCTCAACTCCCTTTGAACTCTTCTTGCTGGTCTATGTGGTGTCATGGCTCATGACTGCTTGTAAGCTTCTTCCTTGCCTGTTTCATGCAGAGACACCCCACCCCTCTAGCATTTAAACCTTAGCAACCACACTACTCTTTTAATTCTGGACAAGGGCCACCTGGTCCAAACTTGGACTCAACCTGGTGAACAACTCACTAAGGACAACAACCGCTATTATCTTCCCTGTACTATGCCCCCAGGAGGGTCTCAATGTCACCCAAGACCTCATTAGGTCAGTGCCTGACTGGCTGCATGGTATAGGGGAATCAAATGTCATGGGTTTTTCATAGAGAAGGGCTCACTAATAGTTCTTGATATCTAAAATCAAACAAGATCCTAGATCTGTGAGGGTAGGATGAAGAACACCTGATACCATTCTAAGTTCCCAAGTTCACGGTACTTTTATGCCTTCAGACACCAGTCCTGAGAGTCCTCGATAAACATGTTGACCATTTAAAACTCTATCCTAGGATTTGTTTTGGAAGTGTAAGAAGCTAAGGGAAGAAGCTGTATTCTAGACTCTGAATCTCCTAAAGCTGGTCTTTGCTTCATTTGGCAAGATCTGCACCTTCCCTGAAGGATCCTCTGGGAGGTCAGTGGCCTACTGGGGATAGAGTTTTACAATCCCAGAGTTATCAGAACATGGCCATCCTCTACAAGAGCTCTATGGCTTTAGAAACCCCACTGCAGACCTAACAATGGCTCTATGCAGCAGTCATGGAACAGAACACTTTCCAGTCAAAAACATCAATTCAGAAGCACACAGGACTCTATCTCCACACACCAGAAGACTAGCTTGATGCAATGTGGTCCCTGAGCCAGGCCAGTGATGCCACTGGAGTCAGGAGGCTGGAGTAGCAAGCACCAGCCTTCCCTGCGGAATGGAGGGACAGTGATCATCATCTCTGAGGACCCTATAAAATGAATTCCAGATACACAGCATCCTCAGATGTGAATGTGGGTACCAGATGGCCATCCTATTGTAGACCCTCAAAATCTAGTTAAGCATTATCTCTCAGTATGTCTGTGAGGCTGTTTTCAGAGGAAGTTAATATTTGAATCAGTAGGTTCAGTAAAGTAGAGAGTGGGTAGACACTGTCCAGTTCATGGAAGGAGTAACTAGAACAGCAGGTTGAAGGAAAGGGAATTCTCTGTTTGAGCTGGGAGAGCTCTCAGGTTTTTGTGCATTCAGGCTCAGGTATCTACTACCTATATGCTAGTTCTAAGGCCTGCAGGCTTGAACTGACTTGAACAGACTTGAACATGGCAGCTCTCCAGAGCTCCAGTTTGAAGACAGGCCGTGAGACATTTCACCTCCCACAATGAGGAGTCGATGCTTAATCATAAATCTTTTCATATATATTCACAAGCATATTCATAATTCCCATATTCATCCACATCCATTCACATATTTATAAGGCCCTAAGCTCACATATTTCAGGAGCATGATCTAAGAGCCACACATAATGGAAGGTCTGGAGCATTCTCTCACTAATGATTAGGACATTAAAAATAACTGATCCACAAGCCTGGGGTTAAAAGCAGGAAGCTGGGTTCTCCCTGGAACACCATTGACAGAAAAGGCAGTTTTCAAAGGACTCAAGACTGTGCTTAGTCCCTCTGCTCATCTGATACCTCCCCTCAACACTCCAAAACCAAAGCTGAGGAGGCACAGTTGGGAGAAGTGAACCTCAATTTGGAAAACCTTGTGAGCCTAAGACAAACTTCAGTCTCAGAGATGAGCCCAGGAATCCAGACACATGTTCTAATAGAGAAGGAGGCCCTGCCCATATGTCCCTCAGGTGCCCATTAAAGAACAATTTTGATACTAAATTCTTCCATCATGCCTGGAAAAGGATGGCTAACTGTGTAGCCCCTAAGATACATCAGCTAAATCTAGTCCATTATCCTCAAAGGAATTTGATTTCTTTAAAATTCACCTTGGTTGGCTTAAATGATGCCATCTGTTTTATCGTGGACATGGGATTCTGGGTGTGGCTGTGGGTTTTAATGCTGCTTTGTTTTTAAACTCACTGCTGGCTTTCATCGGGATTTAAATCGAATCATCCTGCACAGCGGAGATCTTCTTTATTGTTTAAAGGCTGATATTCTCTCTCTCTCTCTCTCTCTCTTTCTCTCTCTCTCTCTCTC
>NW_021620534.1:2444083-2450776 GCF_004785775.1 Grammomys surdaster | reverse complement strand
CTCTCTCTCTCTCTCTCTCTCTCTCTCTCTTTCTCTCTCTCTCTCTGAAAAGCACAGCAGCATTCTTGTTACCCTTGTATGAAGCAGCCACAATTTACTGAGCTGAAAAAAAATCAATATGTGATTGAATTCAACTCTTGCTCCTCTCCGGAATTCTTAAAGCCTTGTAACTAAGGGCTAGGCATCACTGTCCCACCCATGTGTTTTCCTTCAAAACCTGAAGGGGAAAGAATCCATTTTCCAATGACTGAAAAGAACACTGAAAAAATGGCTTTAAACACTTAAAGAGAGGGTCAGTCTCACCGGGCAACTGAGCAGAACATTCTAAAGCAAGGAAACAAATGATCAGCGTCAGACTGAACCAGAGGCCTCTTCTATTCCATTAAAGGAACCTACTTTGAATTTGATCTTAAGATGTTATATGTCTTCTATACATTTTGAAAATTTAGTCTGGAAGATCCAGCACCCTGCTATGAGAGACAAGCCTCCTGATTTAAGAACTGAAGCCATTGTGAGCCACCCTCTCCTATGGTAGGGAACCCCAGGAAAGAAGAGACCAGATTGCCATTGCCTGGAAGCCCCATAGCAGGAGATACACCAAAATCAGGCAGACTCTCCTGTCTGCCATCTGCTTAAAGTGAATACAGAGCTTTGGGGAAGAAAAGCATAACTAGAAACGGCCATATTTGATCTGTACTTCCTCAAAGGTTCAAGCCTAGGAAAAGCCTAAAGAGGGAGGTCTTGCCCTAACTGCTCCTGGCTGATGAGAACATGCTTATGGGCAGCGGCAGAGAGTATACTTAATGGAACCTGAAACAGTTGCCCTTGTGTTTGACTCATAAGTAACAAAAAGAGAAGTCAAAATGGATGATGAGGGTTCTTGAAGGCTCCTGCCTTTAAAATACAGGTGTTAACAGTTGGAGGTGCAGGTGGGTAAAGAATCTATCTCAGGTTGGGAAACAAAACCCAGAGTGGGGGGTAGGGGGAGCAGTGTGTTCAGCAGATAACAGGACAAATGCATGTAAACAGACCTAACTTGACAATGGTGTTTTGTGCCAAATTTGTAATCTGAATGTGAGATATCCCCACGGGCTTGCACTTGGTCTCCAACTGGTGTCACTGTTTGGAGAAGTTGTAGAACCCATGAGGCATGAATGGTGGATCTGGTTCAGTAAACGTAGACCTTTGAGTGTTAGGGCCCAACCCCACTTTTGTTCTTGCCTAGAAAGGCTAAAAAGCAAGCTATTTCAAGGCTTAGAAGAGATAGCATTAGTTGCAAGGTCAATTTGAATGGGAATAAGGAGACTGAGGGTGTGGGGACCAAAATGCGACAAAGTAAGAAGACAGTAAAACATAGAAGTCCATGTTCTTTGTTTTAGAGACAGGGAGATGGTGGCAGACAGGGAGAGACTGGTCCAGAGACACCAGGTGCAGAGGAACTGCAGGCAGTCAAGACAGGACACAGTGGAGATTCAGCCTGGCTGGAGTAAGCCAATTTCTGCCTTTCCCACATGCATACTTCTGTGTTGTGCTCAACTTCCCGCTTCCCAACAGTGACCCACGAGTCACACTTAAAGCTACAATTACCTCCCCCCCCCCAAGAATAAGGAGCTGAACAGTTACCCATCTCTTCTCCCCAAACACATCTCCTGCTCCTGTTCTACTTTTCCATGGCTGTGTCCTACAGTGCTCTTGGAACAAGTGCCCTGGGCAGCCATGTCTGGCCAGTAGAGAAGCAAGGGAGAACTAAACTCAGCCAAGTACAGCCGACAGGGAGTTACACAACGTTGCCCTGACAACTAATGGGCAGAGCTCAGAAGAAATAGATGAAGATGGCTGAGGTCAATGGGTAATAAAATCCTAGTTAAAGGCTGGTTTTTCTCCCCTTCATTTCTGCTGATATAAACATGAGGGGAAAGAAATCATAATTGGAAGGCAGATTCCCTTAGAGATGGCACCAGGCAGAAACAGCAGACTCTAAGCATATGGCCCTGGCCTGAATTGAGGGTTAAACCAGGACAAATCAAGAGCCTCCGCTACCCTGTTCAGAAACAGATGCCTTCAAATCAAAGCCTCAAGGCTCTGGGCAGGACAGATAGCTCTTACTGAGTATCTACTGTGTACAGATCATGACCTTAAGAAAAGAATATCACCAAGAAGGCTCAAGAGATGATACAGTCTTCTGGGGGTTAGCTATAAATCTCATCTCTGAGATTTTCTGCCCAAATGACCCTGAGTAACAGTTATCGTGGACTGTTGTTTGATTGGGAGGGGGAGAGTGAAGGAGTCAGCAGAGTGGTCACCTGTCCTAAGCATGGGAAGAAGAGTGCCCTACCCTAATTGTAGCTGTCATCACTGAGACCTTCCTCCACAAAAGCACTATTCTTAATCTTTGGCACATATAATCACAGCAATCTTCACAGGCAGTTGCCACTACATATGCATTTTACATATTAGGAAACCAAGACACATAGTACCTGTCTCAAACCTTTTGAGTGTTTAATGGTAATCTGCTTCCAGAGGCTTAGCTGCACTCAGAAGACGTTGGCTGAAGGATCAGGAGTTCAAGGACAACCTTTGGTACATAGTAAGTTTCAAGGCCAGCCTGATCTACAAGAAAAAAAGGAAGGAAAGAAGGAAGGAAGGAAGGAAGGAAGGAAGGAAGGAAGGAAGGAAGGAAGGAAAGAAGGAAAGAAGGAAAGAAGGAAGGAAGGAGAGAACAAGTCAGAGATTGACAATACTTGCAAAATCCTTACATACTTCCCCATAAATCAATATGAGAGCTCTAGACAGATTTTCTAAATTATAAAATTATAGCATTGTCTGCCTCTAGGCAGAGAAAAGGCAAAGAGTGGAGGATTCCTACTAGAGCGTACATTTACTGTGAATTTTGAACCACTTGGAGAGATTGCCTATGTTAAAAATGAATGAATTAAATTGAAATTTAAACATAGAGGAACAGGGCAGGAGGAGCCACTTTCAATATATTAATTCTTGCAAACATTCATTCATTGCATGTGGAAGAACACGGTCCCTGTGCTCCTACCCCTGAGATGATCATAGAGGAAACACACTGCAAGTAGGTAGCTAGAGATCATGGTGACAAAGATCCATGGATGAGAGATGAGGGCACAGGCCCTGAGAGGAGCATGGGAAATTCTTCAGTGGGAAAAAAAAATCTGGAAAGCCTCATAGAGTTGAGAACTCAAAAGTTCAGATCTTTCCAGAACCACGGCCCTGAGTAATGCCACGCGTGTTGGTGAACACTTACTACTATGCACCATACAAGACTCCACATCTGCAAGCTAACTGAATTTACACAACATCTTTATGAGGCGGGACCTATTATATCAACCTTTTCCTTGGGCTGACTTGCGACTTAAAGAGGTGAAGAGGTTCTCCAGGGATACATGGTCAAGTGAAAGACTTATGATATGGAGGTAGCCTCCAGAAGAAACCCTTCCCTGGGTCACCTTAATCCCCCGGTGACGGCTCCTAACATCACTGGATAAGAATGAGGGCAAGCTAACACAGTCCCTGAAGGCAGATGCAGTTCCTACTGAAGGGCTAAGCAGAGAATGAGTTGTGGCTGGCTCACTGGGTAGAGACGGGAGACACCGGGCAAATGATCAGTCCTGTTCCTGAGGCTGTGTTGTGCATTATCTCGGGGGTTTCATTCCAGAATAAGAAGATTAAAGAGGTCTGCCCTCCATGTCCTCACAACTTATTCTACACAGATTGTATTTTTCTGGTTACCTAATCAGCTTTATCACTTCAAGCCCAACTGGGATCTGGCCTCAGACATCACACTGGATCCTCAATCTCCATCCTCGGTTCAGCAACCATCCTTACCTCCCCTGAGTAATAGGTACCGGGCATGAAGACTTGCATTAGCTAAGGGAAGAAGGGAAAGTAGCCAGAGGAGCATGCACAGAAAGTGCCTGGGTTACATGCCTTGCATGTGCACACATTCCACGAAGCACACAGCAGGCTAAGGCCAAAGCTCCATGTTTGCCCTTCTCAAGTCACCCATATGATACTCTACAAAGCATCTTCAAGTTGGAGCTTGAAGGTGAGTATCTGGTTCAGGCAAAAATCTGGTGGGAGAATATCACATGTGGAAATGGGCATGCCAGAGTCAAAGGCAAGATCTGTACCCCAGACTCAGCCGAAACAGAGTTTGTGCAGGTAAGGAGGGGAAAGGAATCTTGATGGTACAGGCTAAGGTGGAGGGAAACAAGGTAACTGAATACAAGATGAAGGAGGTGTAGGCTCAGTTCAAAGGGAATGGGCAGCCACTGCAGGCTCCCAAGAGAGGGAATAGTCTAATAAGTATCTCCTGGATAAAAGATTATTTATGTGTTAAAGGAATGACAATCATAGCACCTAGGCTAAAACTCAACTCAAGTATTTTAATTGAGAAGTCAAAATATTTGAAACCAGAACTCATAGAGAACACACCTTAAACCTCTTATTCTGGATTCTTCCATGTCAACACTTCCAAAAGCAGTAATGCATAGTATTTGTTCCAAAGAGGGAACGCTGGCGTGACTAAAGCAAAACAACAGGAGAATGGAAGTTAAGGGGCTGAAGAAATAACTTTGTGATTTAGGGTACTTATTCCTATTACAGAAGACCAAGGTTCATTTCTCATCACCCACATGGTGGCTCACAATGGCCTATAACCTCAGTACCAGGGATCTGATGCCATCTTCTCTCCTCTTCAGGTACACAAGTTATGCACATACATACATCAGGCAAAAACACTCATACACTAAAATAAAAATTAATATATAAAAAGTAAAGGTTTTTAATAGTAGCTAGCTGCAGGCCATAAATTAAATTATATATCAATAGCCCTTTCCTTAATCCTTTCAAACATCTGTGAGGTAGACACTATTAATATCCCCCATTTTACAGATGATAGTTCGAGGCAGGTATTATGACTAAATTGTTTACAGTATATAGAAGGAGCACAGGTTCATCCCAGGCTCCCAAGTCATAGTTCCTAATCATATAGACCAATATATGTTACAGTTTAGAAACATCAGGTAAAACAAAATTCAGCATTTCTCTCATACAGGCCTGCTCAGGAACTATCATCCATTCTCCCCCACCGCCATCACTTTGGCTGAGATTCAAAACTACTGGGTACACCAATAAGCAATATGATACATTACCTCCCACTCTGTCACCTGCTCCAGGACAGGTGGCCTCATAGGAATCAGGAACCAGGAATCAGGGAGGAAGAAGAGAGATGAACAGAGGCATCAGAGTCATTGTGGCCTTCTGGTTCAGAAGAGGAAGAGACAGAGTAGCTGAGCTCAGGGAGTAGCTGAGTTTCCACTTACTTCTCCAGGCCATTAATCCTTGTCTCTCCTTGTGGCCATGGCCAAGAATTCTTCCTCTGATCTCAGACCAAAGGAGTAGTCCCAAAAGTCCCAGACCAAAGGCCAAGAGGAGGAACCAGACTGACCATGGGTGGCTGGAGAAGATGCTATTTACTGTATACCGAGTAAAAGATGTCACTATTTTAGTAACCAATCCTGGACATCATCACATTCTAGCTGTACTAAGCTCTTGAACATTCCCAAAGCCCATGTCCCCTGGCTCTTTTTGGGTTGATAGGACCATTCTAGGATCAGCAGGACAGACCTCACCATCTCCATCCGGAGCTCAAACAGTAAATGCAGGGACTGCTTCTAGAAGATCTGGATCCAGCACTCACAGCACTACCACAACAGTGAGGTTCTTTCTAGAGCCAAGATTTGTCCCCAACTGGTCTCATTGCCTTACTGGAAGCAGAGGTCGTAAGAGGTGTGCATTTCTACCCAGACTTGCCTCCTCCTTTCTCAGTGGCACTCTCTCAGATAAGTGGTACCCACCTCACAAGCAGGGTATGAAGACCTAAGAGACAATTCCTCAGCAGCCTTCCTCCCCACACCTGACAGGAAGTGATCACTTGCAGCTCTGACCCTTCTCTGAGCCAGTTCACTTTCCCTGACCTTCACAGAGCATCAGTCTTAAACAACTGTACCTCCTGAGAAGCTTGGGACAAAGGCAATAAGAAAGCCAGCCACAGACTGGGCTGAGATGGGAAGCTGAAGCCATATACTGAGCAATGATTGAAAGCCAAGAAGCAAGCATTGTGCCTCTCTACTCAGCATCCACCCATCCCTTCAGCACCAGCATCCCCAAAGTCCTTAGGACTGGACCCCTGTATGTGGTGCTAAGTCTGGCTCCTCTGCTTAGAGATGAGCACGTGGCCTGGGATGCCAGTCAAACATTCTATCCTGTACTCCACAGTGCTTAGACACATGGCCTAAGCTTTTCAGTGGGATTCAGTTTGGGTTTTTGTGAAAATACAGGTAAAAAGTTTTCTTCCCAGTAGGCTTGAAGTGATGAGTTTGTGAAGCTGAGGATTCAAGCTGGGGACCGTCACATGGACAGAGTCTACACATGTTCCAACAGCAAGGATAATGGAGCTGAGAATAGAAATGGCAGCCTCCCAATAACACTGCCTGAGCCCCTGAAGGCAGCCAAAGCAGACTATGAGCTACATGTGTGCTAAAGCATACATATCTACCTAACTAGTTAAGTGCATTACATAAATGTACATCTGAGTCACCACCACACAGTGTGTGTGTGTGTGTGTGTGTGTGTGTGTGTGTGTGTGTGTGTGTGTGTGTGTGT
>NW_021620534.1:2437352-2444073 GCF_004785775.1 Grammomys surdaster | reverse complement strand
TGTGTGTGTGTGTGTGTGTGTGTGTGTGTGTGTGTGTGTGTGTGTGTTGTGGGGAAGATTGCCAAATATTACCTATACACAGGTGAGAAGATTAAAAACCTTTTATCAACAGCCTTCCAATGTGCCAGAGCTTCCCTGAATACACACACCATTGCAAACTGCCCTGACACATCCCATGCCCCACACACAGATTATCTGTGTCCCACATACACACATGTACATATGTGTGCCACTTAACTATGTTGCACATCATAGATGCCCCACACATACACAGCCCCAGCTTTGAAGAACATCACACAAACTTTTTCAGGTATCTCATTGCTTCCAACCACAGCCCACCAGTCCCAGAGCCAGGGCCCCACCCACAGTTCTCCTCCCAGCATTTCCCCCTGACTTGCTGCCTCCCATGCCTCCCTCTCCCTCAGCCATACAGAACAAAGCTGCTCTCTCAGGAAGCTGTCCGTGACTCATCCCATTTCATCCCTGCCAAGTTCCCATCACCAGTTGGCTATTTTATGCTTCCAGAAGGAATAATTTGCATTTGCACCCTGCATGGGTTTGTACATGTTTGAACATTTTTAAGAGACAGCATATTGAAGAGGATGAGGAAGTTGGACCAGGTTCAAATCCAGTTGCACCTCCACTGTAAGATCCACTATGGGCCGTGGATTCCTTGTCTGTGGTCAAGGGGATCTTTCCACTAGCCGCTCTCCTTCCCTGTGAGCTCACAGAGAATGGAGGGGTGCTCCTTCAGTTTTGAAGGTCAGAGGGACTTGCCAGTGTAGCATTATAACACTCTCAGACTTCTACCCCAAGCCACTGTCTAGGCCGTTTCTTCTGTTTCTTGTACTGTTGGCTGTCCAGCTAGTAACTGACTCAGAAACTACCCTCTGTGAGTTGAGAGCCTCGGGAGTTACCAGCTCCCAGCCACCAGCTGTGTTGAAAGGCTGCATTTCAATCTTACATCTGTTTAGGTTGGTCCCTTGCAGTATGTCACACTCAAGGAAGCTGGAAAGAGAAACTTTCAGTGTTGGCCTTTAACAGCTCTCACCCTCAGCTCTCCATGGAGGAATTAGGAATTGCTCATCTAAACAGAGAAGTATGCCAAATGATCTTGCCTAAAGTGAGACAATCACAGTGCTAACTGGACATATAAAGACACCAACAATCCAGTGCAAGGAACATGGGAGGGACCAGATCAACTGGTGCACTCCAAGAGGACTGTGACTAGACAAGATTCCTTTGTCTTCCATGCTGGAAAAGGAGCAGGCCAGATACAGAGAGGACGTAGCTGATAGACACTACGGGCTGGAGTAGAGTGCACTGCTTCTCAAATATCTGAATTTGCTCACCAGCTTCTAGGCGTTCTCCATCAATGGAAAGTGATAGTGTCTACTGTGTATCAGACACTACGTGAGGCTCTAGGAGCATGATAATCAATATCCTCGACACCAAGTTCCCAGCATACTCGCCCTGCCCATTTCTCTGCTCAGAGGAGGCCACACAGAAGAAGGGAAGCAACTGAACCCATCCGTGTAAAGAAGTGTGACAACATTATGTCATATATAAGAACTGGGAGAGGGCTGCCCTCAGAGTAAGTTTCAGTAAAGGAAGCAATGTCTGAATTGAGCCAGACGTTAGAGGTAGGTGACTAAGGATGGACCAGAAAGAAATGTAAAAATAAAAAGATGGCCCATCTGTGTTAATTTGAATGAGAATGGCCCCATAGGCTCATAGGGACTGGCAGTATAAGGAGGTGTGGCCTTGTTGGAGTAGGTGTGGTGTTATTGAAAATGTGTGTCACTGAGGGTGGGCATTGAGGTCAGGCCTGGTGTCACTCTCTCCTCCTACTTCCTGTTGATCCAGATGTAGAACTCTGAGCTCCTTCTCCAGCACAATGTCTGAATGTTGCCGTGCTTCCCGCCATGATGATAATGAACTGAACCTCTGAATTGTACGTGGGTGTAATTAACTGTTTTCCTTTATAAGAGCTGCTGTGGTTCTGGAGTCTCTTCACAGCAATAGAAGCCCTACCTAAGACACTGCCTATACTGGAATTCATCTAATCTGCCAGGTAGAAGCTGAGAGATGAGGAAAAGGGAGAGGACTTCAGACACATTACAGGGCAGGGAACATGACAGAGCAAAATTAAGTGAAGATTGGCAAGCAGATCATAGTGCCCAGAGCAGAGTCCAGTGAATGGAAGGAGCAGAGGGTCCAGAGAGTCCTGGTTCCCAGCCTGGATGCTGTACCCAGAAGCACACACTTTGTCCTGTAAGCAATGGCAGGAGCCTCTGAAAGAGGACTCTGATGTGACTGTGGACAGATTCTTCAAGTGGTGGTAGCTGAGAAATAGAACAGCTAGGACTTCACAGCAGAAGGCATCTAAACAAGACAAGGAGCTGGTAGAGGAGACGTCAGAAAGAGCTCTCCTCTCAGCTCAGAGCTAAAGTCACTCTTTCTCTTTCCTTCTTCCTTTACCTCACACGTTGTGGTTCTTCTTGGAAGTCCTATCTAGATCACTCTTCTGGCCTCTCCTCTCTCTGTGAGCCCAAGGGAACCAGCAGCAATAGCATCACTTGAGGACTTGGTCGAGATGTAGGCTCTTGGACCACATCTGACCTGCTGGATTAGATACTGTTGCAGATGAGACCAGTGATGCTGTTTCAATGACCTCTCCATCATTCTGAGTCTCAACCAAGTCTAAGGAGAACTTAGGCATAGTTGGGATGGAGAGAAACAGAGAGGGACAGAGAAGGAGCAGGAGATACAGCTGAGTTTGTAGAGTTTTAACACGAAGCCCTGGGTTCCATCTCCAAACAGTTTGGTGGTACACACCTGTAATCCCAGCACTGGGGATATGGAGTCAAGAGGGGATCAGAAGTTCAAAGTCATCCTCTACTGTTTAGCAAGTTCAAGGTCAGCCAGAGACACATGAGAAACTGTGTCTTGTTTTGTTTTGCTTTTAAAGAAGGGGAGAGGGTTAAAAGGGAGGAAAGGAAAAGGCAAAAATAAAAAAGAAAGAAAATATGGTCCCAGCACAGAGCAGTTGAATCAAAATTTCTAAGCAGAAGCCATGCAGAGAGATTTCTAATGTGTACTCAGGACTGAAAAACCCACTGACCTATACCAGGTACTTTTCAGACATTAATGGTCCCCCATGAACCCCTGGGGACCTAGTTAAAGGTGAAAATGCAGATGATTCTACTTTTCTGACTAGGAGCTACCTGTGCTGCTGGTCTGAAGACCCCAGTACACTTGATCCTTATCTCACTGAGTCTGAGATAGTTGGAGGCCTTGTTTTCAAACACCTTCCCCAGAGGTCCCTGACTAAGTGCCCATCTCTGAAGAGAATTTAGTTCTTGACTCCCCGCTATGGGTAGGGATACTCAGGGAAAAACCACCTCCCACTCCCCCCCCTCTCTCTTTCATTCATCCTGAGGCAGTCTGTCCACATTCTTACTTCCTATCACCTCAGACCATCATCGTCAAAACCTGCAAGATCATCCCCACCTGGCACTTGTCCAGCTGGTGGTTTTGAACCAAAATGTACAAGCCCACGTATATTTCTGGCAACTTTCATCTTAGTGGTTTCAAACACCATTCTAGCCTGCCATAATCACTTTGAACCATTCTACATCTTGGTTGTAGAATTTTCTTAGGCAGTTTTCTATTATCTACGAGTTCAAAACACATGTATGAGGTCTGTGGTAATTACGAAGCCCTGGGCTGGGGAGTCAGAAGGGAGGCTCAGCCTTAATGCGGCTATAAGAAGGTGTGCAACTTCTCTGGTTCTCCCCATGAATGTCTACAAATCATAAACTAAGCATTTAGGTCGCAAAAGCAAATACCTTAGTTTAAAACCTTGTTTTGCCACTTAAATGATATATGACTTTGAGAAAGTCATTTAGCCTGCCCACATATTAGTTTCTTCATCTATAAAGTGAGTGCTGACACATATACTATTTAAGCCGATAAGCACACTACTTGAGAATATAGTAATTTATAGTACTTATATAAAAGTATATAAGTAAATAATTTTAAGTATATAAGATAATGCATAGAATAGCTAAAATGATAGTATCTGCCTCATGAGGTTAAAAGTATTAATAGAATAAGCTCATGCAAAATGTTCAGCACTAATCTGTCATATAAGTATATGCCCAGTAAATGTTATTATTTTACATGACAAGAACTTGTTTTAAAAATATTAATAGTATAGAACCAGAAGAGAATAAAAATCCAAGACTGACCCTGTAATAATTCTCTGGAAGTATGGTAACCAGATGTGCTGTTTGCTAAGGCCCTGTTCTTGTTTACTTCATGGTCCCAAGGTGATTATTAATAGTGTCACATGCTAGACACAGAGGTATGCTAGCAGGAAAGATGGGCTGCCCCCCTTCAAGGAGTGTTTTTAAGTGTCTCAACCATCTTAACCTAAGACTGGCCACATTAGCAAAAGAGCCCAACTGTTTCACCAACAAATAGACCCTTCACCACTCGCTTTGGCTCTGGAATCTCCAATCCCTTAGACTAAAAACATTTTTGGCAGCCTCTGCTGCCTGATAGACACACCTCCCCTCCAGTCTCTTCTGCAGGTGCTCCTTCCCTTAAAACCCTTCCAATTCCACTTCAGTGCCTGCTCCCCAGAGGACTCACTTGACCCGTGCCCTGCTCCACACATGTCAGTGTCAGACCTCCCTATCTGGAGACCTTGCACACTTCCTAGATCTCTGTGGTCCTGACCCCAGCAGTGACACAATTATACTCAAGGTGTGTTTTGTCTTGTTTTTTTTCATCTTAACCACAGAGGTCATGTGACTTCAGGTCTCTCGCTCACTCAAGCCACACTCACAGAGATGTGCCATAACCCCAGGCACATCTATACGGAAGGCTCAGAAATACTTTGATCAGAACATGGGATGAATATAGTGAATCCAGGGCGGATTCTAATGATCTGGCTATCTTTCCCCTGTATATGTAAGCCAGGTGGTTCATTCTCAACTATGGGGTGGGGTGGGTCCCTGGCTTCAATTCTATAGGTTAGCTTATACCTCTCTGTCCCCTCCACAAGGTATACACAGCCTGCCCCTTTTCCCACTCTCCTGCCCCTCTGCTCACTCTGCCTTTTCTTGGTGAGGACAGTCCTAATGCCACAGTAACTAAATCTAGCAGACCTAAGCTAGCACCCCAAAGTTCTCTTAAAGCTGTGTATCCCTTTGGGCCATTTCCTATCGGAACACAGTCAAAAGAGTGACCCATGATGAACAATGCCTTGGGAAAGTGTGAGAGAGGCTCCACAAAACAAGGCAGAGGGCCTTTTACCTCAAGTGCATTCTGTTCCCTGGATTGTTCTTGGATGTGACTTTGTACCTCCTGTAACAAACATTTACATTTTACTTCTAAGACATGTTTATTCTTGGATGGCAGAACAAAGCTATAGAACCCAATCTTGTCAGTGTGCCCTGAATCTGGATATGGCCTTCCGCCACAGTTTCATGTTTTCACAGATATAATCTACAGTAGGTGCCAGATAATTGTGTTTAAATTAGTCTGTCCTGAGAAAGTTCTAGGAAAGAGATGCTCTGTCAGTATTTAGTATGTGCTTACTGACATTTATTTGCATGTTTTTTTTTCTGATCATAAATGACAGATCTGCATAGGTTGGCAAAAGTAAATCATTTCCTACCACCCTCTAGCTGTGTCTCTGCATCTTCCAGAAGCTCTCATCTATCTGCAGCTCTGCCCTCTCACGGGCTATGAGAAGAGTGGACCAGGGGATTGAAGATGCAGAAAAGGCTTGCCAGCCTCCTAAAGCAACCTATAGGTTCCATTTCTGCTGTAGCATAGCATATTTCTACTCCTCCAAGCTTCAAAGCAATCCACATCTGACACAAAGAGTAATATCTTCCAGATCCGCACAGTACTGAGGGCCCTAGGAAATGTCCTGGTGCCTCAGTGCCTCCCTGCCTGAAGGCGCTAATCCCTCACCAGATACTCTCAGCAGAGAGAAGCAAAGCTGGAAAGACAAAGGCCCACTTCTTCCTATGTTGAAATTATCTCACGGGCATGGGCTGAACTCAAACCGCCTGTCCCTCTCTTGGCAGGCAGTCTTCTCTCTCGTAGACCAATTCACTTCTCACACAAGAAGTAAACAAATCCCTCCTAACTTTTCTCATTGTCCACTGATTACTCCGTGTCCCCAGTGGCAACTGTGTCCCAGCCAAAGATAGACATCCTTGCCTCAGGCTTCAGGACCTCAAAATCTAGCTCCTCTGCTGGCTTCAGCTGGCTGCAGCTGGCTCCAGCTGGCTTCAGCCGGCTTCTGAAACCCTGCTCATTTCTTTTCTCTTTCCTTCTGAGATTAAACCTTACCTACTGGCAAGTGCATCAGATTTCCTATCTGCTGAGGCTGAGGGACTCATTCTTGAAGGGACCATCACCCTAGCTCAATTACAATATTCATTTATTCATTTGTTCATTCCACAAATATTTGCTCGGAATTTATTATACACTGTGCAGACACCTAGCATGGTACTAAACAAAGCAAGCCTCTGCCATGCATAGCAGCCCTCACAGTGGCTGGGGGAGAAGCTAAACAAATAAATCCTTGGCTGACATTGTTGTCATAAAAAACTAAGCTGCAAAGAACAGACAATTATAGAATTAACTGATCTCTCTCTCTCTCTCTCTCTCTCTCTCTCTCTCTCTCTCTCTCTCT
>NW_021620534.1:2409397-2437342 GCF_004785775.1 Grammomys surdaster | reverse complement strand
TCTCTCTCTCTCTCTCTCTCTCTCTCTCTCTCTCTCTCTCTCTCTCTCTGTGTGTGTGTGTGTGTGTGTGTGTGTGTGTGTGTGCCTGTGCCACAGGATACTGGAGTGTCACTCCATAGATGCCAACCACGGTTTTCTTAAATAAGATCTCTTCTTTATTGGAGTTCACCAAATAGGCTAGGCCAGCCAGAGACCTGCTTGTCTTTCCTCCCCAGTGTCAGGACTACAAGCACACACCTCTACTCCATAAAAAAAAAAAAAACCAACAACAACAAAAACATGAGTCCTAAATGTTGAACCTGGTCTTCATGCTTGCAGGACAACCACTTTACCAACTGAGCTATCTTCCCAATCTCAAGAAAATATCTTGAGCCTGAGCCCTGGAGGAAGGTCAGGACTGACTGGGAGAGGGTAGGGTAGGCCATTTCCCCACCTACCATCTCTGGTAACCCGCTTCTTCCCTACTCAGGGCATAGAGCACAAGTTCCTCCAGCCACTGCTGGAAGATCTCTCTCTTCTCTTCAGTAAACTCATCTCAGCTCTGCAGAGTGTTTTCCCAAAGCTGAGTGCTCCTCCAGAGCCAGTCTACAGAATCAAAGACCTGTTCTCAGGCTCAGGAAGGAAGCTCAAGCAGCTCTTCCCAGAAGCCACTAGTTGCAGTACCACACAGATGCCTCCAGACAGCAGTTCTGTATTGACCACATTAAGAATGATTGTGGCAATAACATTCTATTAGCCATCTGGAGCAGTCATGCACTCTCCGGGGCTAGTTGCTTGGTCACTGATGACTGCCGACAGATGTGAGCAGAGATCGGTTCTCAGAGACAGGAGAGGGTAGGCTCTCTGGAATGGAGGTCAGTTAGAGGAGGAATTCCAGCAGTGGCCAATCCAAATGGCAGGCTACCAGCACATGCTGGCCAAGAAGCTGTGGACAAATTCTGCTTCTGTTTTAGATACAATCTTGAAAAAAGCACGAGGGATTATTCAGAAGACATCTCACCTCTCCTTGGATAAACGTTAAGAGCCATAAAAGGACATAGCAGAGCTAATGTCCTGCCCCTGGGCCATTCCCTGACTCCCACACCAGACACTCCATCTTTCAGAGGTCCAGCAACCCTGTGCCCAAACTCCATCATGGCCATATAACTGGCTATTTGACCTTGAAAATTGCATAAACACTCTGAGTCTGTTTCTCCTCTATACAACAAGTGTAATAATCTCTCCCTTCACCAGCCTCTAGGACAGTGGCTCTCAACCTGTGATTCGAGACCCTATGGACCATCAGAAAACTTCATATTAGGGTTCATAACAGTAGCAAAATTATAGTTATAAAGTAAGCACCAAAGTAATTTTGTGACTGGGGGTCACCACAGAGTGAGGAACTGTATTAAAGGGGCACGGCATTAGGAAGGTTGAGAACCACTGCTCTAGGAGGATGAAACGGCATGGAGGGAATTGGGCATCTCCACCTGTATCCTCTACTCTCTCAAGGCCTCATAAATACACAGCATTGTACTTTTCTCTTGGCCAGAGGCAGTGGCGTTGCAGTTGAGACTGGCTACTAGTAAAATACATCAAGAGCCTTCTCCTTCCCGATTAGCGGCTTCCATTCCACAGCTAAGGGCCAAGTTGTTCTTCAGCCATGCAGTTCTCTGGAAAACAGGACATGTTTCCATCCCCCACCTCATGAGAAGGAATCAACAAGAGCGTGGGCACAGGTGTCACTATGATTTATGGAGTAATTAATAAACAATTAAGGTGTCTCTGAGCACAATTACACATTTTATTTCAGCCACTGTGTATGGTGAGGGCTTGGTTTGCTCACAATCGGTGTAGGGAACAGTGACTAGCTCATGGTAGTGAGAGATCTGGAAGGAATTCGGGGTTATATATAACCCCAGCTCATGGGGAGGACAGTAAAAGGCATAAAGGCCATCGTGCTGTCCACAAAGGCATTCAAGGGACATGATTCTGTTCTTTACCATGGCATGTCTCTGCATGGGCTGTGCACCAATTGGGAGACAGAAAACCTCCTCTCCGAGATCTGTACACAGGATGCTGGTGGCCTGGCACCCAGAGCCACCTTGTCATCTCTGACTGTACACTGCCCAGGCTTGTGTGCAGCATATTTTCTTACCAGAGCCATCTGTCTGTGCCTTTCCATCACTCCATCTGTCTTGAGGGCAGCAACCTCCCAAGTATCACAGCCCATTAGACTCCCACATACCCTACAATCTCACCTTTTGGGGCATTCCCAGGGAATTCTAAGAGATGCATTCCCACCAGGCTCTCCGCATATGTGGCTTCATCTTCAAATCCTTTCCAGCTACCTTCTAAACACCACTGGAACCCATCCACCCTCAACCTGCCTGCCCTCACACCATCTCAAGACCCTCTCACAGATTCCCCCACTGCCTTTAAAATAATGAATAAAAGCTAAGGCAGCCTGTATGTCTGCCACTTCCTCTCTAACCATGGTATCTCACCATCTCCCCTCTCCTGCAGTGGCATGGCATTATCTTCTTCCTCCTCTCTTTCCTCCCCCTCCTCCTCTTCCTCCTTACAATAAGTCTTCTCTTGGTTATTCTATATACCACATTGGACACAAATACTCTCCCCTATTGGACCAAATCAATTCTTCTTCATGTTTCTTCTGATCTGATGGAGCGCCACGTAGAAACCTGCCCCGCCCTCATGTACATCCCACAAGCCCTGCCCCCAGCAGCCAGGGATGACGTACTCGCTGCTCATTTCGTTTATCTACTCAGATCCAAGTCTACCAGTCAGAAGCCAGGCTCCACAGCTTCTTTTCCTCAGTCCACCCGGCCCATACTGGCCACCCCCAGCAGCCTCCCGTGACTGAGTAACTTAGCAATGCTGTGCTTTCGTTTGGTTTTATTCATTGCATTAGATTATGAAGTAGGAAGGCATGGAGAGAAATAAGGCAGCCACTGAGTCAGGCATATCTGGGTCAGAATTCTGTTCTGCCGCTTGCAAGTTGTACAAGTTTGAACCAATTGTGTAAGCCCTCTTCCATCTTAATGTAGCCATCTCTGAAAAACACAACAGTCATTATTTCAGAGAATAAATAAGTTAACATACTTAACATAGTTGCTGACACGTGGTAAATGCTCAGTAAAAATTAACTCTATCTTAACATACAGACACACACACACTCAAGCGCTAGCACTTTATAATCAGAATTTAAATGCTGCAAAAGCAAAGGATAATTCGAATCTGTCTCAAACCTAGACAGACACTTAGAAGCCACTCTTCCACCAGCTCCCACATGGGCACTGGTCCCATCTCTCATTTCAAGATTCTTTTTACCACCCGTTGAAACATAAGCATCAATCTGTAAGGAATATTCCTAAAGCTCCCTTGATAACGCAGGTCTCGACGCTCCAGGGGAATGGCACTGAAAACTCTGAGCTACTTTCCCTGGGTGCTAACCAGGTGACAAGCACAGCTGACAGCTCTGAGAGTCATGACCTAGAAGGAAGCAGATTGATTTTGACACCATCATAGATGACGGGGGCCACATCAGCCTGATGCCAGGGGCCTTGAGCCCAAGTATCATTCAGAACCTTTCCCACAGCTCTCCCACCTCCTCCCACCACAGGCATCTCTCCCATGCTGGTTCCTGTCCACAGGCACCTTAATGTGACTATCAGGGTTCTGAGTCTTTTGCTGGTCTCCTTTGCAGAAGAAAGCAAGTTCCTTGCAGTTAGGCAGTTGGTGGTAGGCAAGAAGGACCACAGACAGAGGTAAAACTTTAGGACTTGAAAGATTAAGTTGATTCTGGCTGGGCTTTTATTTTTAAGTCCTATATACATTTTGGCAATCACGTCTCACCTGACTGGGATGCAGCACAAGTATACTCCTGTGGAAAAGAACTTTGAAAACTCTAAGATAGTTTAGGGGGAAAACAGTCTTCAGTTTAAGTTTTGAATTAGACTTTGGCATTCAAATAACCTTGGTTTTTAACCCATAAGACTGCTGCCTTTCAACTGAACTAGTGTAAATATGTAATGTGAATGCTTTTTCTTTGGGAAAAAAAGTCATCAAATTAAAAAATTTGGCCCGCTTCTCTGCTATCCCCAGAACTAGGAACCGGTGTGTTTGTGAGCAAGGGGTTACAGGTCCAGCTTTAGAAAAATGCAGGCGTGTGTGGTTTCACGGTGAGGTAGAAAAACAATGCTGTCAGGCAGTGGGGAGAGAACCTACATAATAATTAGAACATATGTATTTTTTAATTATTTGAAATTCTAATTTAAATGGGCATCCCACATTTAATTGACTAAACCTGATAGCCCCCTTCTCAGGGAAGGACTGCCACATCACAGACTATTTCTCCCACTGGGAAATCCTATTACAACCCAATTGTGTTTTCCTGGGGCAATCTCACATATACGCCAGATTATATTTATTACGACCAACTCAGTTTTCAGTAAATATGTCTAAATGCAAATAAGCATCAAACCTTCTGGAGCCTAGCTAATGGTTTTAACTGCTCTTCTGACACTCCCTCACTTCCTGCTCTCATGCTCTCTGCCTCACCACACCAGGGACACGCACACACGATCATAAAGGGAAAAATTAATGCGTTGCTGAAGGAAGAGATGCAGTCACCCTAAGGGTCCCCTCCAATTTTTGACTTTGTGTGTGGAATGTGGATGAGGTGCCCACCAGCGCCTTGGTTGTCAAAAGTGAGCTGAGGGGTGACCCTGGCTGGATAAAAAGTTCTTAGATCATGATCTGGCAATTTCTTTTCCATAGATATATGGCCTCCAGTTTTGCAAATAAACATAGCCTTTCCTGTATAAATGATATACTACTTCTACCAGCATCCTGCCAATTTTCCTTTTTCTTTTTGGAGTCTCCGCACTATACCCAGGATATGTCTGTGGCAACGTTGCTGGGACTCTCAGCGAACGCTTCCATACTCAAGACCCTACCTGTCTCACATCTCTCTTTTCTCTTTTCAGAGGACATTTCTTCCATTATTTTATCCATTTTTATTTCTCCATCTACCCTCCTAGAGCCCCCTGTTTTTCTACAACAGAGTTCTAGGTGACATTTTGGGGGTAGATGATCCCCTTACCCTCTTCTTGGAGCTTTTGCCTTGTGTTCTTTTTCTCCCAAACGATCATCCAGAATTCTGGCTTTGCTTCCAGCAGTGACAGCTCCCTTTATAGGCTGTCTTTCAATTGTTTAAAACTAGGAAATGGCTTTCTATTGTTTAAGAAAATCAATGTCGCTGTGCTGTTTTCCTTGAGAGTCCTTTCTTCTGTCTGACTAAAGCTCTCTTCTGCCTCATCATTCGGTTCTACCTCGGTAATGGCCACCTGTTTTTCTTGTTTACTAAACTCCCTTAAGTGGTGATGAGTTTCCCTTTGTTTACTCATGATTATATGTCTCCTCAGCCCTCAGACAGCCTGGGTTGCTGAGTGTCTCTCAAGCCTGAAGGCACCAGAAAAGAAAGATGGATTTTTTGCTTCCTTGTGGACTGCAGTGAATGAGCTGTCAAATCCATGCCAGCCTCTTCCCTGTAGTGGGGAAGGAAGATGTTTTGCCCTTTTATGTTTCCTGATACAGGACACAAAGTCAGTCCTCTATTACCTCATACATTCCTGTCATCAACTTAGGCAGTATTCCCACGACCAACACATACCCATCAACACGGAGCTCTGAAGGATCTATCTTTTTTACATCCCAAATGCTGCTTCCCCTCTTAGAACCCTCCCAGAGGGCCTTCCTCATCCCCCCCTCTCCTTCCTCTCTGAGAAGATGGGCCCCCCTTGGTATTCCCCACCCTGTCATATCCAGGCACTTCCAGATTAGGTATATCAACTAACCTGAAGGACCCAACTTACCATGAGGGACTCTTTAAGGAGCCATGGAATCCTCCATCTTTACACCAACTCAAGAAAAAAAAAATGGAAAAGCATTGTCTATGTCGCCACTTTACCCTTGCCTGAACCAAACTCCCTCTCGACATCACATCTCCCTTTACAGTCGCCAGCAACTGCTCTACTTTAGAGGGCCAGGATTGTCATAGAAAGAATATCACAGACTGTCCTAAGAAAACTATCTCCCCCACCACCATCATAAATATTACTGTTCTAAGACCTAATTACAGTCCTGGAAAACAGAAAGAAAACACAGTCTTCCTAGAATAAATGAATGAGTAGCTCCTTCCAAAGCATGTAGGGAAGAGCAGGAGATGACCAGAGCGTAGAATCCAGAGACTTCAGTCTGAGACCCAATACTTTGTAAATATTAAAGGATTGTGTCATTGTGAGTTATCTCTGTAATTGTGTTACTTGAGCAAGACTAATTTCAGGCCTGGTCCTGAGCTGGGCCTTTCCAATGCTCTCCCCAGTGGCAGATATTTTAGTACAGAGTGCTCCACTCGAACTCTTTAGGGAAAGAGAATGGTGATAAATCAAAGACTAAATAACAATAGCAGGGGCTATGCCATGTTTTCATAGCATGTTTATGAGGCCATCATATGGAACAGAGCTAAAGGGCTTACCGAAGTCAGAATATTTTACGTCTATTGCTGTTGCCTTATCTTCCAGACCTGTCATTCTGACATTGGAGGAAATTAAATTGATCTGATGTGATTGGTTCCCTGCACAGTCACACTGGTTTTCACCCAGTACCCTCCGGTTTTCTGGTATTTGTAAATTAATTATTGGATGATTTGTTGCCATATCTCTCACAGGATAACAGTGCCTGTCACGGCATATGACATTTATAATATGTTTTTGAGTTTCTTGGCAGTGTGTTCTCAGTAAATGTAAATTATTATTGTTGGCCTCCATCAAAGGTGTCGAGAGATGGGGCAGGGAGATGAGTGAACAGCATAGACTCTCTCTCTCTCTCTCTCTCTCTCTCTCTCTCTCTCTCTCTCTCTCTCCCCGGAAAGGAGTTACAAAAATAATCCTTATCCACATGTAATTTTCAAAGCACACATACATTTCCTTCGTCCCTTTACTCCTCACTCCTAGGTTATAACTCTGTCTCAGAAATATTTACTCTTACCTTGGGTCCACCTAACCATTTACCCCAAGAAAAGAGATCTCTGCCTTGTCCCAACATCTATCAGTTCAGGAATCTGAAGTAAAAACTGGAACCTCAGATCACATTGGCAAACCACCGACAGAAGTTTATGACACCTTTTCAGGGTCCACTATGAAAAACAGAAGGACAGTCTAGACAGAGAATAAATCAGGGCAGTGGGGCCCTTGCTAGCTGGAACAGGCCATGCAGACTTGGCCCTCAGCTGTCCAAGGAAGATATTTAACTTGAGCTGCCTTCTGAGGAATAATAGATATCCTCCCAGACCAAGAACTAGATTCTTCAACCACCAATCAAAAAAAAAAAAAAAGAGTCTAATGGCAGTGCTGTCTAGTAGGAAGTCATGGGCTTAGCCAAGGATGGGCTGAGGGGAGGTCAGGGAGTTCTGAGTACCTCAGTGAAGGCCCTTGGTGCTGTTGGGCCTTGCCTTTCCTGTTCTTCGCCAGTTCTCCTTCTTCTGCTTCCGGCTCTTGGTACCATTATAGTATTCTTGGTGGCTCATGACACTTCCAATTAAGTTTCCTTTTCCTTGAAATGTTCATTGATATTCATCTCCAGCCCCCTGCCTCTTCCTCTTCCAAAAGATCTGCTTGGCAATTCCAGTTCATGAGAAAAACAAACTTGGGAGTCCTGTGCAAGTGGCTAGTCATAGCTTACTGCCTTACAGTCTAGTAGGAATAGAAAGACCATACAAATGTCATTCAAGCTACCTGAAAGAGAAAGTGGTCTAGAGTCTGCTCCAGAGCTGAGCAGGCCAATTGTAGACATCCTTATTTTACCCATGATGCATCATCACACCAAAGTAAGAACAGTGGGATGTTACTAAGAGGATTCCACATTAAAAACATGCCATATTAGGAGTGAGAAGACACCTGGCTCTGCTTTGATGCTGTGTCTCCTGAACTAGAGATGGCATGAATGAATGAGTGAATGAATGAATGAATGAATGAATGAATGAAGAATAACTAGCTCTCCCATCCCAGGCACTTGGAGGTGAGGAAGTTGCAAGTTGCCCAGATAAGCAGTGTACAGCCTGAGTTCCATTCTGTTCTTGTTGGAACATCCACCGTGAGGGAATCTAAAAAATTTCTGATGATGGATTTTGTTGTGGAAACCATGCAAGTTGTCCAGAGCATCCCTTGGGTTTCTTCTGAACTCTTATTAAATCTCCGAGCTTGCACTTTTACCTGTCTCTCCCATGCTGGCAAGACTGTGGTATCTTCACAAGATTAGGGGAGAGCCTCGTCAGCAATCACAACTGCTGGCTGCAGATAGAACCTTGCATTTTCTGTCAAAGGGTACTGATTCCTTCCCTGACTGACTTCCAAGCAAAGCAGTACCCCAGACTTCCTCCTCAAGCAGCCCTTAAAAATGGGCAATAAACCTTTGTTCTGTTGGTTTGGATTTTTTTCACACCAACCTACATTCTAGAGGAATGGAGCATAGCTGTTGCATTTAGAGACCTCCTACGAGCATCCTTAACGGCTCCGGTATTCCCACCAGAGGAGGTGTCACCTTCACAACCCAAATTCAGCCAAAACTTGCAAGCTAATCAGAGAGTATGGTGTCCCTGTACACAGAAGGAGGTTTTGTCTAAGCTCCAGAGCTTCCCTGTCCCAGATGCTCTGGCCCACTGAACTATCAACACAGTCCTACAGAACATCTATCAGTCTTCCTACCACCTGCAGTCCTTGGAATGGCACAGTGATGGAGTGCCCATGAGGTCTTCAGAGAAGGGAAACAGCTGAATGACTTCTAGCAGCGTCAGAAATTCCTGGTTCCAATATAGCTCTGAGATTTACAAGCTCATGGTGTCACCTCTCCATGCTTCAATTTCCTTTCCTGTGAAACGGATTATAATGCCTGCCCTGCCTTTCACAAGGATCAATGGAGGCTCCAGATGTGAGGTGAAACACCTTATGAGTCAAGGCTCTTTGGGGAAGAGAAGCATAATTGTTAAAGAATTATTTCAAGACTGACGTGCCAAACTCCCTTCCAAACACACACACGCAAAAAAATCTAACCCTAAATCCAGGGTAGGGGCTAGAATGGGGGCAGCAATAGTTGATAGAATGTGCCTTCTTAGCCCAAAGCTAGTAACTAGAGAAGAAAACATAACAGAAATTTTAAGAGTGTACACACAAGAAACACAAGTTACACATCTCAGAGACACAATCCAAAGGAGTAGGTGGGCCATCATTTCAAGTGAGGACAAAACTAGATTTGACTTTTGTCCAGGATGCTATCTAAGATGCATGGCTGCCCCAGGCTAGCCCAAGTCACGGTGAAAACATGTAACCACCAGGGCTCTCCAGGAGTCATCCTTTTCCTACAACAGTGCCCAAGGTTGATTAAATCATTTGTGGACATTCAAGTGCCTAAACCAAAAATTTATTAACTAAACTTCAGCCGTCAGAACCACATGACTCACCTTTTGCTCCTCCACCCTCGTCCCAGGGCTGGATCGCTGGTGCTGTGTAGTGATGCTAGTAATATATTAACCACTGCCTGGATGGCCACAAATGCCGGCTTTCTGCTTAGCCTTCAGATTAGTCTCCTGGGAAGCATCATAAACCAACCCCACGTATCTGGCTGTGTTTCGCTGGCCCTTCCTCATGTCAGAGAGGCCTGGAAGTCATCAGCCAGAGCATTCCAGATCCGTGATGAAGCTCAGCGGCAGAGCCTGAACCCCTTGTCTATGTTTATCCATATTCATCAACCCCACAGAAGGCCTGTAGCCGCTATCTTGTGCATCCAGTATGGTCTTCAGACATTGTATTCGTTACCTTTTCTGCTCCTGTGGCTAAACTATCTGGAAAAGGCAACTTACAAAGTAAGGGTTTATTTTAACACAGTGTTGGAAAGCATTGTTGTGAAGAAGGCAAGACATGAAGGGACCAGGTGACAGAGTAAATCTAGGTCAGAAAGCACAGAGAGACAAATGCTGTTGCCCAGTTTACTTTCTCATTCTTTTTCTTTCAGCCAGCAGCTCCAGTCCATGGGGCACTGCTACCCACTTTTAAGGTGGGTCTCCTTCAGTTTCCTCTCTGGGAATACCCTCACAGACACTTCCAGGTGTATATCCCCTAGGTAATTCCAAATCCAGTCAAGGTGATAGTAAAAATTAAGCATCCTGGACACCTCCTTCAATGCTTCAAACACTGGGAACTTGGTGGTGAACTTACCACTGGCATTATAAAGCCAGTGCTTACATGTAAAGAATACTCTATGGCAACCTTTATAATTAAAAAATAATTATGTTGTCTTAGTCACTGTTCTATTGCTGTGAAGAGACACCGTGATCACAGCAACTCTTACGTTGAAAAGAATTTAATTGAGACTTGCTTACCCATTACTGTCATAGTGGGAGGATGGTGGCATGCAGGTAGCCATGGGGCTGGAGAAGTAGCTTTACATCTGAATCCTCAGGAAGCAGAAAAAGAGGGAGCCACTGGGCCTGGCTTGAGCTTTTGAAACCCCAAAGCCCACCCTCAGTGACTTCTTCTAACAAAGCCACGCCTCTTAATCCTTCTAATCGGTGTTACTTCCTGATGACCAAGTTTTGAAATATGTGAGCTATGGGGGCCATTCTTATTCAAATCATCACAAATGCTTTAGTTGAAATACAGTTGTAACACATTCTCCCTCCCTTTTTCTCTCTAGACCCTCTATCCTCCCTTGAGCCACTTCTATGTTCCCTCAACTCTTGAGTTGATAAACCACTTCTTTTTATTATTGTCGCATACATATACATGTATAGTGTATAGGTGAATACATACACATGCACACATATGACTTACTGAGTCTATTCTTGTCTGTGTGTTTATAGTTTTAAGGCTGACACTCTGCATCGGACACCCAGTAAAGGGAATCACCCATGGAAGATATTACTTCTCCTATTCCCAGCACACACTGGCTTCCTGGAGTTCTTTGTCTAGAGGTGGAACTCAGTGAAACCTTTCCCCTTCCTCATCAACATGTTCAGTGATCTCGCCAATGTCATTGTCTTGGCAATGCAGCTATTTTCACAAGATACTGTTTCACATCAGACTTCCTGGTATGTTGGCTCCTACAACCTTTCTGTCCCCTCTTCCTTGATGTCCCCAAGCCATAGATGAAGGATCTGTGCTGCACATTTATCCATAGTGACTGAGCTCCCCACAATCTGTTGATCTCTGTATGGTGTCCAGTTGTGGTTTTTTATAATAGTCTCCATTTTCTGTAAAGAGAAGCATTTTTGATGGTGGATGGCAGCCACTCTTATCTGTAGTTTAAGGGTAAGATTTAGAGTGTTGTAAGGAACTATTCTGACCTACTAAGGTAACCATTATATTCTTCTGAGATCCATGACTTCACTAGCCCTCCTAGGAAGCCCTGGGTCCAGGTTTCCAGGACCAGGAATGATTTCCTTCTTGCTGGGTGTGCATTAGGTCCAAGCAGACAACCAAACACGTGAGTGCCACTTAGTGTAACGTTATGTGTATCTCGCAATGCTGGTAATTGTGGTTCACAGGTGTTGCTGTGGGTTGCCTGTTTAATAGCTTCCCTCCTTGGCAGCTTATGTACTCGTTGGGGGAACCACAGAAGTGAGACAGCAGGAAAGAGGATTTCAGGTCAGGTCCTGTGCAGACCATCTCAGTCCTGTGTCTTACATGGACAGTGTCTTCAGCAATAGTGGCTCGCCCTCAGTCCCTGAGAGGCAACCAAGGGCTACATTGATAATCTGTATGGTTTGGGGAATCCTTTGGACTACTCTGACACACTATTTGAAAGATTTCTCATGCCTGGTACTGGGGTTTTTGTTAGTCTGTGGTTTTTGTAGGGAGCTTTGTCAGCTCGAGTGATTCACTCCATCTGAGTATTTATCCCATGTGCAGTCACCAAAGGTAGATGCTGATGTGGAAGTCAGGAAGTGCATGCTGATAAGAGCCTGATATGGATATCTCCTCAGAGGTCTTCAAGAGTCTGACATACTCAGAGGCAGATGCTCACAACTAGCCATTGAACTGATCATGGGGTTCTCAATGGAGGAGTTAGAGTGAAGACTGAAGGAGCTGAAAGGATTTGCAGCACCATGAGAGCAACAATACCAACCAACCACAGCTCCCAGGGTCTAAACCACCAGCCTGGGAGCACTTAGGGAGGGATCCAGGGCTTTAGCTGAATATGTAAGAGTGGAGGGCCCTGCTGGGCATAGGTGGAAGAAGAGAACCTTGACCTCATGAAGGCTGGACGCCCCAGGGGGTGAGAATTTTGAGGGTGGGGAGGTGGGAGTAGGGGGGTAGATAGAGGTTACATCCACAGAGAAGAAGGAGGAGGGGTGAGGGGATTGGGGGTTCCTGGGTGGGTGGGGGATGGGGTAAGGGGACAACATATGAAATGTAAATAAAACATCCAATAAAAATTTTTTTAAAAAAGATATATTTGATTACGTATGTGTGTGTTTATATACTTATATGTATCATATATAATTTTAGGTATATATAGAATAATATGATCTCTAAAAGTTTTATCAAACAACTTCAGTGTTTCGTCCCTCCTCCTTCTGTTGTATTGACCTCCCTCTGTCCTACCCTGTCAGAGCGCCTCCCTGTTGTTATTCCATTTCCTAGTTCCTACCACCTGTATCTCGATGAACCTCTTCATAACCTCCACAACCATGGTCCCTTTATACTTTCTACAGTAGTTCTTAAATGGTGTTGAATTTTGGCCTTTCTCCTATGAAAAACTGGATTCTACAGTCACTCTCCTTGAATCTGACCTGATGTAACAGTTTTAACCAGCACAGCATGGCAGAGGTATCACCGTGTGATTTCCAAGGCTACATCAGAAAACATCACGAAGCTCCTCCCGTGTATCTCAGAATATTCTGGGAAAATCTGGCTACCATGTCACAAGCTCAACTACTTCGGGATCGAGATAGCCCCAGCTGAGCCTCCAGGAAATAGTGAGTGCTTTGTGACTGTGTCTTTGGGGACACTGAGCCTTGTGAAGACTTCAGATGATTACAGGAAAGTCATTCTCAAATTACTATTCCACAACGTAGTGATGCAGATAAAGTGGTTCTTTGAAGCTGCTAAGTCTGAGTATAAATTATCTCACACTAAAAGTAAGGTAATTCTAATTTTTAAAGTCACAGCTTTGAGGGGCTAGCGATATAGTTCTGTGGGTGAAGTTTTTATCTGGCATGCAGACAGCCCTAGCTGGGTCCAGCTTCCATCCTAAATGAAACTGTGCGCTGTGCAATCTCAGAATTCAGGAAGTAGAGGAAGGAGAACAAGAGGATCCGAAGCTCAAGATCATCCTTAGCTACACGGTAAGTTTGAGGCTAGCCTGGGGCACATGAGGGTCAGGTTTTTGGTTGTTTGGTAAGTTGGTTGGTTAGTTGGGGTTTGGGGGATGGGTTGGTTGGTTGGTTGGTTGGTTGGTTGGTTGGTTGGTTGGTTTTGCTCCATTCGAGACATCCCAACACATTCTTACACTTTACATAGGAGAATAAAACTTGTAAACCAGCCTGGAAGCAAGTTTAATAACATTACGCTAAAATTTTCTTTAAAGTACAATAGTTAAGAAGTGGATCAAACAATCATACCAACTGACAAAGACTAAGCCAGTGTGCACAGAGCCGGCACCAGGGCCACTGTGTACAAATTACGGCTTTCATATCAGTGCTTTTATGGGATTCCTGAGTGTGCAAATGAGTGGCTCTCTGGTCCTTCTGCTTTCTCTTGGGCTCTTTTCTTTCTGTTTACTTGTCTTCACCAACTTCTATGTGATGGTTATGTTTTATCTTTTAACTCTATTTTGTTATGCTTTATTATTATCCCTAAGAAGCCCGTTTTTTTTTTTCTAATGAAAGACAGCAAGGGAGTGGATGCAGAAGGGAGGGGAGGTGGGAGGAGCTGGGAGAGGTAGGGAGAGGGGAAACTGTAATCAGGCCATATTATGTGATAAAAGGATGTGTTTTCAATAAAAAGGAAAAATACAAAGGGAAAAAGAAATGGGTCAATTGTAAAAATGGTCATTCATGTTGCCATAACAAAATATTAGGAATAACCTAAGTTTCATTACTGAGACATTGATTAAATGCACATACTCATACTCAAAAGAAACTGCTACAAAGCTGTCTCAGAACAAATTTTAAATAAGTATACTGACAAAATACTCATAGTATATTAATAAATAATAGTTTAGGGGAAATATTATTTTTCTTATATTAAGATTATTTCAGATTGTTCTCAAGCCAGTGCTAAAAACAAACAACAACAACAACAACAAAAAAAAGACAAGAAGCCTCTGAGGGCAACATGGATAACGTGCTTACTCATCAGAAATGTAGATGGGGAGCTTATTCTAAATTTTTTATAATTTCAATGGATGAGAATTAAAGTTATCAGAAAAACTAGAAACCTCAGGAATATTGTTCACACTGAAGGCTTCAAGGGTAAAGTCACATTATTTCTGAGAAATATTTGTCTCGAGGCATTTGAAATGCCTGATGAGAAATATCTTAAAAATAATTGGCTTTCTGTGGTTATATCTGACATGGAGATATAGGAACTTTGTTACTTCTAAATAAGTTAAAATGAAAGTTGATCAAAGACTGAAGACTCTGTGGTCCTCAGACCACAGATTAGGACTTCACTTATTTAATAAAGCAAGCCAAGTTTGCTTGTTCCATGTAAGAAACACCTAGAAGTGGAATTTTTATACTCCGAAAACTCATTTATCTAAACAACAACAAAAAAACCCTCAAATTATAAAACTTATTGTTTAAACAGCATTGTGACTCCCGATTTTTATTTTATTCTTCAAGTTTCTGTATTTTATAAAATGTTTACAATCAGTACGCATTACTTTTAAAGTCAATAAAAGAAATATATTTTTTAAAAATGTGCACATAGGCATCCCTCAAACTGCCAAGAACCTGGAAAAATGTCTTTAAGACAAAATATCAGCTACCTCAAGAAGGTTTGGAGAACCTATACTAGCCCCAATGGCAATACTATGATAGAGTTCACAACACCTCCTAAGCAGTGATGGTCTAAGAGACAAAGTAGAAGAGGGCAAACATCTACAAAACAGGAGGAGAAAGAGAGGACAGGTGAGCTAGAGAGGCCCAGAGACTGTCAGCAGAAAATGAAAAGCTAAAGGGAAACTGGGAAGGAAATAGGAATATGGAGGACCATCCAATCATGACTGCCACTAATCCAGCTACAGACCTAGCCACATGTCAGTAGCTACCTCATGTAGGGTGTACCACAGAGCCGCAGAAAAGCAGCCAACGGTACACCTGCCCCTGTAGGGTAGATATGGGAGGAGCTAGAGTAGGAGCTCATGGAATCTCCCTGAAGACTTACATCAGAAATAAATAGTTTCTAAAGACCACTCACTGTCCAAAATGGTGGCCATTAATCACAGGAGTTATTGAAGTTTAGGTTAACTAACATTGAATATGTGTTTTTCTGTATAAGTAGCATGAGTTTGCTCTCAGGGTGGCAAGATGCTATTTTGACTCCTCTAGGTGGAATTCAGGAGTTTCTAGTACATTTACAAGATCGTATAACACTGTCTACCATCTGGTAGAGAGTTTGTTTTTAAGACCAGGTCTTGCAATGTTGTCTAGGCTGGCCATCTTTCTACCTCAACCTCTCAAGTCCTGAGATTACAGGCATGTGCTAAACACCTGGTTCTAGTATATGTAATACTTTTATTGTTTGAGAATTTCATATACCCATATAATACATTTTGGTCAAATCATTGTCCCCATTCACTTCCCTTTAACCCTTTTCCCATCACTTCCACCACGTTTATCTCACAATTTCTCTTGCCCTTAAACAACAACAACAAAATGAATCCACTTAGTGCTGGTACATGTGCATGGGTGTGAGAGGACCCTCTACTGGGGCATGGGTAGCCTTTCAGGGTCTACATCCCCAAAGAAAACTGACTCCCCCTCCCCTAGCAGGTCAGGTAGGAGTGTGATTTTATGAGGCCCTCTCTGATCCATGCAGGGATTTTAGTTGGCTTGATCCTGTGTAGACTTTGTGCACACGGTCACTGCCACAACGTACAATTTCGCTAACATGTACAGCAAATACTGTTCTCTGAAGATACCCACTGCCTCTGGCTTTATAATCTTTCCATCACATCTCCTGAGGTGATCCCTGGGAATTTGGAGGAGGGACTATGATCTATATCTCCCATTTGGAGATGAGAACTTGACAGTTTCCTTTCTGCTCCACGGGTCTCTGTGTTAGTCACCATCCACTGCAAAAAGAAGCTTCTCTGATGAGGACCAAGAGATGCACTAGTCTATAGTATAAAAATAAGAAGTTAGGAGCAGTCTATTCTCTGTCCATTAACAGAGTAATGGTGCTCAGTTTCTCAGAGGGCCTATGGTCTAGCCAACTATTCATGTTAACAGTGGCAGGCACAAGGTCTGGATTGCAAAGCAGGCCTTCAATCCAATCAGAAAGAGGTTGTTTACTCCCACCATTCACAAAATTTAAAATGTTTAACTCATTTGTTTGTGTCACACAGGCCGTGTTTCAAGTGTCTAATGGTTTCACATTGGATAGAAAAGAAGAGGATATTTCCATCTTTGTCGAAACTACAACTTCACACAGTGTAACTGTGGGTCATCGCTTAGATTACTTAGAATCTCACAGGATCTACAGAGCCAGCAGTGAGTAAAGTGGGGACAGGTGTGGATGGAATCCAAAGTCTGCAAATAGACTGAAATCCAACTCACCTGATTATCAGATGCAAGACCTTGGACCTTTTACCTAACCTTCCCAAGTCTTTATTTGCAGTAAATTGAATAATAGTATTTTTTCTGGGAGGTGGTTACACAGAATGTAAACCAGAACAGAGTAGATGCTCAGAAATCCATGGCCGTTATATGGGGGAACAAGAAGAGCCTTTCATGGGCATCACCTAGACCCAAAACAGTAGTCAGTCAGGCCTGCTCAGAACCAGAAACATAGCTCTCAAAATCAGTGTAGAACTAAGAGCTCCTCAGCCTTCCTGGGGTTCTTTGAAGGTCACTGGCTTTATACCTACCATCAGCCCAAGAAGAGCCCCTTGAGGCCCCATCCTACAGATGAAGTAACTGAGGTTCAATGAAGAGATCAATAGGGCAGCTATGAGTCAAACCCCAAGCCTTCTTGGTCATCTGATGGAATGGCTTACCATGGCCACATTCAGGGGGCTTTCAGAATCACAGTCTAAAGTTTTTCTTGGGTTTTATTCAGCCATAAAGGAAAATGAAATTGCAGCATTTGCACAAAAAAAAAATGGATAGAATTGAAGGTCATCATTTAGGAAAAATAATTGCCAGGCTCAGAAAGACAAATGTCATCCCTTTCCCCATTTCCCCTCCCTAGAACCCCCGTCCCATCCCCCTCCTCCTTTTTGCTTTTATACCATTTTGATTACATGCATGTATTAAGATCAGTTCTAGGTTGAGGAACTAGCAATAGAGGCAAATAGAAAGAAAGAAAGGAAGAAAGAAAGGAAGAAAGGAAGAAACAAAGAAACAAACAAAGAAAGAAACAAAGAAAGAAACAAAGAAACAAAGAAACAAACAAAGAAACAAACAAAGAAAGAAACAAAGAAAGAAACAAAGAAACAAAGAAACAAAGACAAATGTGTGTTTTCTCTTATGTGGGATGTAGATCGAGAGGAAGAGAAGAAGAGGGGAAGAGAGAACTATTGAGACAGAGAAGAATAGAAGATCAACTGTTTGAGATGAGGAATAGGATGGGGCGGGAAAACAGAAGGCAATGAGGGTGAATATAAGTGTAAAATATACATATATGAATGAAACTGTCATAATGAAACCTGTTACTTTGCATAATTAATATATGCTAATAAAAATTTAAAGATGATAAATAAATAAACAACCTCCTCCTTGAACAGACTGTGCCTGAGCAGACTGGGATCCTTGCACTGGGGTGATGGGCAAAGGTCTCCTGCTATCCCCAGGGAAAGATGAAGAAGAGCTCAGAATAAGCCACGGGGTCATACAGAGAACACAGACACCATGTCCAGGCATCCTCTACTGGGGAAGGAAAAGGAAAAACCAAACACACAGCTTGTGAAAATAGAATTGGATGTCCTCTCCAATCAGAACTGAGCTCTGACCTCCAAAAGGAGGAATGGGAAGGCATCAGCCTTCCAGGGTGGATAAGGGTAAACAGAAGCAAAGATGTTCCCAGTCAGCTACGGCATTAAACACAGTTACGGAATAAGAGAGCCAATTTCAGTATGACAGGAGAAGGCATATAAAGGATATGTGGAACCCAGCCCTGCCTGACCGTGTTATAAGTCAACAAGGGCTGGAGGAGCACTGCAGCTAATTAACAGTGGCCCCTTTAAAAAGGAGAACACTGCTTATTTTTATGAAGGCGCCGAACATAACCAGCAGGATTTAAACTCGACTCTCTGTACTCGTTTATGTTTCCCCATAACCTGCTCCATTTTCCCCCAGGTTCTAAGCTAATGAAATGCTTATTTAGATGCTGGGGCCATCTGTGGCTGGTGCCTGCCACGTGCGTCCCTGTTCCCCATCCGCAGGTTAATGACATCTTAGAGCATGGGGAATTTCCCAGAATACCCCAGTCTGGGAGCCTAGTTGTGTGGGGAGTGGGAGTCTGAGGAGAGAGGTCAGGCACTGACACTCCTCTGCTCCAAGGGGCTGGCCCGACTGCTCTGCCAGGAAACACTGACAGCTGGCGTGCGTGCAGGCAGGCTCATCTACCAAGAGGCACATTAGCCTGCATAGGGAACAGAGACCTCACTCTGGTGCCATAGGTGTGAGTTCTGCACACTAGTGACCCTTAAGGCTCTCACTCCCTCCGACTCCCACTCTACTTTCTCCATCCATACAGAGAACACCAACCCATCTGGCTTCATCCAGCCTATTTGGCTGCTTACTCAGGGATGGTTTCTGTTCATTGGCCCATGTGATTTTTAAACATCAGGTGGATTACATTCCCTTCAATTAATAAAGTTGGCACCAGGGCCTGCCTGTCACTATGGGTCCTTGTACATTCTCCTGATAAGTGTTCCCTTGCCCCCAGCACTGGCAGCCGTGGGTCCCAAGACTTGTGTCTGTCCACAGCAATGACAGGCGAGAACAGCTGGCAGAGCACTTGGAGCCTTGCCCTTGGATGAGCCCTGTGGACAGCAAGCTCCTCACTCTGCTGTCCTCGCCACAGCCTGACCCTCTGGGACCTCTACCCCAGCCTCACTTGACAAACAAGATGTTGCTGTTTCTGGCTATTTTTCTTTCCTCCCAGGTCCAGACTTGCTCTATGACAAAAATAAAACATCAAGTCCTTAACCATGCTTCAGTCGCTGGACTCCAGCCCTTCCCTGCTTGGTCTTTCTAAACACCATTCCTCAAGATTGTTGGATCTGGGCTTTCTCTGTCAGTCATTCATCCTTCTTCACGACTCAGTGAGAGCCAGAGTTTACCTGTGTTGTACCTGGTGTTTCTCCACACCTGGCAAAGATACCTGTTTGTGGAGCAGACGAATTGCTTGCATAAGAGGAGACAGCCAAGCAACCAAACAATAAAGCACAATATGAACAGTTATTTTTATTTTTTTAAGGAAAATGTACAGTTCTTTGGGAGGGCACCAAATGTCCAAGGGCATGGCCATGTGT
Source organism: Grammomys surdaster (assembly GCF_004785775.1). Lineage (NCBI taxonomy): Eukaryota > Metazoa > Chordata > Mammalia > Rodentia > Muridae > Grammomys > Grammomys surdaster. The sequence continues at coordinate 2,417,581 of NW_021620534.1, read as the reverse complement.
AAATATGCAGTTAGGCCTAGGAAGAAACCCTTCAACAACAAATCTTTAGGGCCACAGGACTGGCTACAATGTTCCTGTGTAGGTGGCAGTGCTAAAAAGCAGCTGGAGGGCTGATGACGTGCCTCCAGAGGTAAGGACAAGTGCTGCCAAGCCTGACCAACTGAGGTCAGTATCAAGACTCATGCTGTATAAGGGAAGAGGAGAAAGAGGAAGAGGAGGAAGAAGAGGAGAAAGAAAAGGAAGAGAAGGATGAGGAAGAGGAGGAGAAAGAAGAGGAGGAGAAAGAAGATAAGGAGGAAGAGGAGAAGGGAGAGGAAGAAGAGGAAGAGGAGAAGGAAGAGGAGGAGGAAGAAGAGGAGGAGGAGGAATAGGAAGAGGAGGAGGAATAGAAAGAGGAGGAGAGAGAGAAAGAGGAGGAAGAGGAGGAGGAGGAAGAAGAGGGGGACACAATCTAAAGGAATGAGAAAGTAAACTGGAGAAATCATTTTTAAAAGAACAAAGAAATGAGAAGGAGGCATGACACAGCTTGGCTTTCCAAATGTAAAAGACTGTGGAGTTGTCCAGGGCCAGGCCTGGAGGGGCTCTGCTGAGAGGTGCTGGGGAAGGTGAAGACCTCTGTCCCAGCCTCTAGTTCCCACTCTCCTTCAGGCTTCCTTCAAAAGCACCCTGCTACCATGAACGTAAAATACCATTCCTCTAGGAGGTAGGCTTGATTATCAAAAGCTTCTTTGGATTCCTCTCCACCCCGAAACAGGATTTCAAGTGATGTTATTGGTCTTGCCGGACTCTTACGAAGGGCATGGAAGGATTTGGAGGCCCAACAGTTTACTGGCTTGTCTCCTGATTCTTGCAATTCTGCACTCAAATTGCTTCAGTTCAAACTCCTTATGATTTTTCTGGGCTACTGGGAGGAGAATGTATTGATTCTGTGTTTTGATAAGGTCAGCAATGATCAACTCTGACAGTCAGGCGGATGGTCTGTCCCCTTCCCCCTCCACTGGATATGGCTGCACATGCAGAAAAGGAGAGAGGGAAACAAAGGCGGTGGGGGTAGGAGAAGGCAATACCTTTTGTCTCCATGGTTCTGAAAACCTCTTTAAACCCCATCAGCAAAAGTGGGCTCATCTGGGACTACAGCCTAGGAGAAGCGTAAGGGCACACTTGATCTTTTCCGCGTGCAAGTTTCATTTCCCTTTCCCCTTGTGTGTTTCTGCCCTGCAGCTTATTCTCCTGATGGTGACTCATTTTCCTCCAAAGAACCAATTAAGTTCTTCGTAACATCAGCAGACTCGCGATGACACTGATTAACGTTCAGAACCTGTAGGACTGTCGAGATGGAGATGACTAGGAAAGCACAGAGAAGGCCCCTCTGAGGCTTCCCGCAGTTGATTTGAGCTTGATGAGAAAAGTGCTCAGATTTTTCTCGCTAAGCTATGGCCCAGGAGGGGATGCTGCCTGGAGCTGCTCCCCAGAAAGAGACTGACTCTCCTCGAGAATGCCAGGCAGTGTTCCAAAGCAATTCTATCAGTCAGGGGCTCACTCCCTGAAGGCTGATAGGATTTGGATAGGAATAGTGGTCTCTCAAGAGACTTGCCTGTAGACTTGATCCCCAGCTAGCGGTACTATTGGATGAAGGAGTCGCTGACGTCATCATTGGGTCGAGCATTGATGAGTTTATGTTGAATGGGCCCCTGGGAGATAGGGCCCTATTAGAAGTAAATCAGCGAGCATGCCTTTGAAGAATCTGTCGTATGCTCGCCTTCAGCACGGAGACTGAAAGACCACTGTGCTGACCTGCATTAAGCGGACAGGCAGAAAGAGGAAGCTCACCAAGGGGTGTCCTTGGGACCCCCTTCCTCTAACAAGCTCTTCCACATTTCTGCTCTAACACCGGCATGAAAACAATGGCGCTAGCTAACCATGAGCTCTTCCTTTTATGTTATCCATGTTTGATACTTTGAAAACAGCAAAGAGAGGCTGATGAACACAGAGGCCTCCCAGTTGATACATAAACGTTGCCAAGTTTCTCTAGAAAGAAAATCTAGGACTTCCATCATGTTCACCATATGACTCATAACCTAAGGGGAGTTACTAGTGTTCCACACAATCTTTTCAAAAGCCCCTTGGGGAAAATCAGTTCTCGCCAATGAATCGTCACTGAGTGTATAAACCACATTACAGGGCAGGTCTGGTGCCAACACAATAAAGTCAATGGTAATTTTGTAAATGTTTTGTTTTGTTTGGAATTTTTGTCTTATTGGCATTTGATTGTTTTGATTTTCATTTTTGTGGTTGGGGGGTTATTGTTCCTTGGTTTTGTGTGTGTGTGTGTGTGTGTGTGTGTGTGTGTATGCATGCACATGCATTATTTTTTGAATTTTTGTTTTTGTTTTGTTTTGAGAAAAATGATCATAAAGTTGAGTGGATAAGGAGGTGGGGAGGACTTGGGAGAAATTGGGAGAGGGGAAAAACATGATCAAAATATATTGTATGAAAAAAAAATGAAGCCCCTTGGAATTCCTCAAGCTTCCCAAATCACCTCCTATCTGGCAATTCCATTGGAGGTAGCCTGAGATACCAAGGCCTAGGACAAGTCTATGTGACTTATCCTAATGTCCTGGTGATCTGAAAACCTAGATGACACCAAGCTGCCTGACTAGTTATTTAATGGGCCTGCTAATGGATGAAAAGGGACATTAGTACCCACATCACAAGAAGCAAGTGTCCCTGTGTGGATGTCGGTTAGACACCAGCTGTATAGCTCTGCTCAGATCCAAGCGTCACTGAATCTGAACCAACTACAGTATACTCAAAGCCAATGACCAGCTTAGTTAAAAGGGCTCACATCACAACATTAAACACAACAGAAATCGGAGCTACTTCTGAGTGGAGGCCTAACTACAGTGATGAGTATTCAGGCACAGAATCTCATGGAACACACAGTCCTTTAAAAGACCTACATCTTCATCATACAGATGGGCAAGTTGATTTACACACCAGTAGAAAGGCAACATGACTAAGGGTCCTCACAGACTAGTGAATCGGGTTTCATAAGCCCTCATTTACAAATGGTAGGCGAATCTCTGGCCTCCCTCTTTTAATGGTTTTCTTCTCTGAAAGATTGGTCTTATCACCTTGAGTACTTGGGCATCCCCCTCATTGGCTCCTATATATATACTCACTGCCCGTCATTATAATCCTGACAATACTGTTCTTGACAACGGTACTCATACTAGCTTCCCTGACTCTGTGGTCATCCTGGCCCCTCTGCAGAATCTCTCTTCCTCCTACCAGCCTCCTAGAGCTTAGTCCCCTCCACCTCCAAACCACATCATAGAGTTGCCTGTATCACATGAGAAGCCGCCGTCTCTTACGAATAATCCAGGCAAAAAAAGCACTGCTTGAGCCCACTTGCCAACATTGCCAAACCTCAGCCCTTCTGAGTGAGAACCACTGAGATCTCCTCATTGTTCTGGCTGAAGCTTAATGTGGAAAAACCAAGGCACTGAGAAGTGGAAGCCTGTCCTTAACAGCAGAGAATAGAACAGATCAAATGAGCTGAGACTGGATCAAGGGACTGGAAAGCTAAAACCATAACCTTAATTTCAGGATCACTTGGCCTGTCAGTCTGTCAGTCTATCTGGCCATTCAAATAACCGTGACTGAGTATCAAAGTCCCTGATAGAAACAGGAAAACTGGAACTGCAAAGAAGTGTCTTTATCTATGATATATTTACTTTAACTTCCTGACTGCTGGCTATTTCCAGGAAGGCTATAACTTAGCCCTACATAATGCCTGAGGCCTGACAAGCACTCAGTGGATACAGGAAAGGGAGGAGGGAGAGAAAGAGAGATTAAAGGAAGGGAAAGGAGAGAGAATTGGAGGGGGGAAGGAGGGAAGGGGAAGAGAAGAGAGGGGAGAGAAGAGGAGGAGGGCAAGGCTATTTCACAACATATTCCAAACTGTTCTGATTAAAAGGAGAACTACTATCAGTGCCTCTTTGTCCCTAGTAGAATAAAATCAAGCCAAGGATCATGTAGAATTATCAGGAGATCTACACTGATGACCTCCTCTGAGCCTTGGGTAGACTCAGGTCCCCTAACCAGCCCAAGTTTCCCAGTACCTGGCACCCACCTCCATCCTCCCATACCCTTCTCTTCCTCTCATTTCTGCCCAAAGCCAATGCTGTCAAAATCATTTCCAGGGGCTGCTGCATGTACCCAGAAGTCTCAGGGCAAGCTGCCATGAGCAAGTACTGAAACAGTTTATCTCAATACCCCTTGGGTGTGTGAACATGTCCTCATTGACCTTAGCCACCAGTAGCCTGTCAAATAGTTATTTAGCAAATATCTTCTAGGCTCCCAAATTAGACAAAGAACCAGAAATTAGCCAACAGGCACAAACATCACACTTGTAGGCCCTAGCCTCATTACTTTAAAATAGCAACTCCAGGCAGAACAGTCTACAAGGTGCAGCAGGTTAGGAAAGCCAAAAGGATCAGCATGTCCGCTCCAAGTGGGCTCATTGGGGTAGCCGATCCAGAGACTAAAAACATCTCTCTTTCCATTTATTGTTCAGCTTTTATTTAAAGGGAAGGTCCCCACATGGAATAGAGGATGCTTGGGTTGTTTTAAGGGCATCTTCCTTTCTGTGACACCACGAGCCTGCTCTCCATTTTTCCAAGCTCCAGAGAGAAACTCCGCTTGCCAACACTTGAGTGATTTCACCTCTAGCGTTGCCATGGTGATGCACATCCCTGCACAGACTGGAGAAAAGGTGCAGCTCCAAGTGACGATGAATATGAATGAAGCCCAGCCTTCTCTGTGGGGTGAGGATGGGCTCTGCTAGAGGAGTTTAGTTACACAGAGGCCTGGGTCCACATGGCCTCTGCCCTCAGATAACCTGAGGCAGATTTCCCCTACTTAGGACAGAAACCTTAGCTGGCAGAAGTTCCACAGACTCATAAGGGAAGGGACCAGCTGTCCAGGAAGAATTCATAGAGTATCCATGATAGGGCAAGCTGCAAACAGCATGCTGCCCTGGACTATAGAGGGTCTTCATCGTACTCTGGGTTTAGGAGTCGTTGGCCTTCCTCCCAGTTTGGCCCATCTGTAGTTTGCCATTACATTGTTGGGATACAGTTACCAAACAAGAGCACAATGTGGTAATTCCTCGAGAATCTAAGACTGGACCCTGCTCCCTGGTGAGCTCTCCAGCAGAAGGTGGGCTCTGCAGCATACAGCCTCCCTTTCTTCACTCTCAGACAAGGGTTGCCATAAAGCTGCCACTGAGTGTGCACCTGCTATGTACCAGAGACAAGGTACATCACATGTGTCCTCATAGTTAAGTGACTCCATGCACTAGGTAGCAGCATCTTCATTTCAGGAAAAAAAAAAAAAAAAAAAACAGGGCTGGGAGAGGTTAACCCACTTATCCAACTTACAGAGCAGGCTGGTGATGGAGACAAGATCTGAATGCAAACAGTCTCAGCTGGGAGGCTTACATCAGACACACCACAGGGTGACTACATCAATGGTTAGGGCGACTGTCAGGCCAGCTGAGGACAGCTACACACCAACTTCTACAGCTGGATTTTGCTCAGTTTTCTGTCACGTACAGTTACAGCTGAAGCTCCCGCTCCTCCCACAGTTTCTATAGTCTGGTTTGTTTTTTGGGGTTTTTTGTTTGTTTGTTTTGTTTTTTGTTTTCACTCTTGATGTAGTCAAGTATGAGTGACAAGTGTCAATCCCTCTATATTTCATTTGAGGAAATGGAGGCCCACAAGATTTGCTCAAACTCCAGTGAGTGCCAGAGACTAGTGTTGGACTCAGTGCCATCTCTAAAGCCAAGGCTTCTACATAGACAAGCTAATGTTTTCACATTTAAAAAAAAAAATCTGCACTTGCCAAGTTCTAAGTTAAGTGACCATCTCTCCAACTTTAAGAAAATACAAGAGTCTTGTGGGCTGCGGACACTGGTATTCCTCTCCCACTGCCACCTTCCTGGCCACATTAACAGGCTTTCATAGGTATAAATGTATCTTAACTGATTCTACCTCCTTTTCCACCAATGTTAATTGAATATCTATTGTAGGAGAGACCCTGTAACTAGGCACAAGGGACAGAGAATAAAGGGTTCAAGCCCTGTGTTCCCACTAAGTCAGTCCTTGCAGATGGCCCCGACAGGAAGGGCTGGATTGAATTCTCACAACAGCCCGCCCTGGGGAAACACATAGCAACAGTACTCTCCTCTTAGCACGGAAGCTGAAGCTCAGCGTAGTTGATCAATCAGCTCTCAAGGTCATTTGGTAAATGAGTGGGAAGCCAGTAGGAGCCAGGGGAGCCATCCACACCAACCCGATTCTGAGGTTGGAACTGGACAACCAGTTGTGCTTTGCTCTGCATCAAGGGCAGCTGGCTTTGAGAACACTGAGAAGGGAACAGTTGTGCCTAGGGCTCACAGAGGTGGACAGTGGCAGGAGACTGGTGCAGAAAAGATCCAGGTAACACAGCAAGGGTTCCATATCAGCAGCCTCGTCTCCTGAAGTGAATTAAACCACAACAGAACACATGTGGGGAACCTTTGCTTTTCAAGGGATCCTTGTCACTTTTCTTAGATTCTCCAGACATCACACACACACACACACACACACACACACACACATACACTCACACACACCTGCCAAAGAGAAAAAAGAAAAAGATCACTGCCTTCTGGTGATACACTTGATCTGAGAGATCTGTGAGAGCAAGCTGTCCCTCTGACAAGAACAGTGTGTGAATCTGAACTCACACAGAGTCGACACGAGGACCCCATAGATGCAAAGCTGGGCTCATATTTTTCGCGTCGCCTCCCCCCAACCCCCAGCACCTCTGTTTAGTACATCCTGGTCTGTGGGAAACGGACAAATCTGCCTAGGCGAGAAGAGAGAGAGGCCAAACTCTGCTCAGACCAGAAGTAATCTTTCTGAACTTCATTTGTAATCAGCACCTACAACCAGGACAGTTTTACCTCAGGGTACCCAGATACCTAAGAAGACAATGCTCCCCCCAATCCCAAGCTTTCGCCCTCAGATTTTGCTGCATTTCTAGCTAAACACCTAATAATTTGAGCTAACCCAGACTCTGTCGAAAAGGCTTGTGCCTGGAGCATTTGGCAGGACACGTGACTAATCTGCATGACACCGCCCACTGTGAAGATGGACAGAGCTAGGCCTTTCGGGGTTAAACTGTCTATGTATACAGCGGCAGCAACCACTGCAGTCTCCACTCCAGAGCGGGCCTCTAAGGCGGGGTCTCATCAATAATAGCATAGAGAGTGATGCCAAGTTCCCACAAGGGCAGGGTCAGTCTGCTTAGCTGGGAGAATCAAAGGCTTTCCAAGACGATTCTGTTTGAACTGTGCTCCGCTCACTGCCTGTGCCCACGTTTACAAAACCAGCTGGACTCAATGCCATCATCCAATTAGCACATGCCAGTACCAGCTCCCTGGGGCCGAAATGAAACAGGCAGGAGGAGATCAAACCCTAGCCCCAGACTTTTAGAGGAGATGTCTAGAGGCACATGAAGCTGCCGGGGGAGGCAAAATACGCCTACTGCAAGCAGCTGACAGTGCCAGCACAGGCCAGCAGCACTGGCGAAGAGAGGGACTTGGTGTTGTTCCATCAGGACATCATTACTATGCCCTTCTCAGGCTGGCAGTGAGCCAAGTCCCATAGAGTCAGAGATAAAAGGCAGCAGCTTCTCTTCTGAACAGCTTCACAGTCTAGCAGGAAACACACAGCCTGTTGAAATACAATCCTAAGACCTGAGAGAAGGGCAGTGATGGAACGAAGACCAGAGACCTATGGGAGCAGAGCAAAGTGCAGCAGATTCAGCTAGGCAGCAGGGGAGTGGCCTGGAAGGCTTCCTGGAGGAGGTGATGCCTGTGTCGATTCTCAGGAACAAACTGGTGCTTAGCAGGAGCCTGCATTGAGCTGTCAGATTATGGAGTGTGGTCAGAGCAGAACAAATGGTGGAGGGCAAGATAAAAACCTGAGAACAAGGGTGCTTTCCACCAGCTATGGCAGCACTCACCTGTTACACAAGTACTGGGGAACCTGAAGCAGAAGGATATCAAGTTTAATGAGAGACAGGAAAGATTATATATATATATATATATATATATATATATATATATAGAGA
>NW_021620534.1:2357598-2408997 GCF_004785775.1 Grammomys surdaster | reverse complement strand
GGAGGGGGAGGAGGAGGAGAAGGGGGGAAGGAGGAGGAAAAGGAGGGGGAGGGGGAGGGGGAGGAGGAGGGAGAGGAGGAGGAGGAGGGACAGTATTTAAATGGAATAATCAGGAAGGGACAACAGATCTGAATTTTACAAGCACTCTGGCAGAGCTAGGGGACATCTCAGGGAGTAAAATGCTGTATGCAAGCATGAGGACCTGAGTTTCCATTTCCAGTACTCATGTGACCTGGGTACCCTTGTAACCCAGCACCTATGTAAGCCTGGAATCCCAGCATTGATAAGGCAGAGACTAATTAAAATAGCAAGTCTCAGGTTCACTGAGAGACTGTGTGTCAAATCATCACCACCATCATCATTTAAGTTATTATTAATAACAAACTTATTAAAAACACTAATAATATGGAGAATGATGGTGAAGGGTATTTTAAGTAGACCTATGGCTCCCACATTAACACATATACACAACCCTCCTGCACATGCATATGCACACAGATGCATGCAACAGGCACAAACACACATGCAGACATGCATGCGCATATACATAAGGTTTCAAAAGTACCAAAGGGCTGATACATGAAGGGAAAGCTGTGGGCAGTTTCCAAGCCCTACTATCCCAACAGCAGATGAATTGTATGACTCCGTGTTACACTGACCTCCAGAGGCACACAATGACCTTGGGACCAAAGAGCAGCTACGAGGGAAACATGAAAACCCAGACTGGGATACATCTAGGAGACGGAACTATGGACATGGTAAGTGGAGCTCGTTCCTTCAAGAAGCTTTGCTGAGAAGAGGGAGGGCAGTGACTGAGGACCAGGTAGGAGCAATGTTAACTGTAGCAGGATGAGACTGGGGAAGGCTTAGTACAGGAGACAGCTGTCCATCCTCTTCTGTCCCGCCTCCCCCATCTCTCTCCCATTGGATCCCTTTGGAGACCCAGAGGATAAGAACCGTAGTGAAGTGCTGAGCACAGTCTTGGCCAGGGCAACCAATTTGGTGCCCTTGGAGGGAAGCAACAAAAAATCCCACGTGGCAGAAAGGCTCCAGCCACTTTCTCTGTCATTGATCCGTGCTCCAGCACTTCTGTTTGGTCCCCGCCTTCACTCCCTGGAGGTCTCACTGAGCTGCACAGTCATAAGTCATTGGCCTAATAGCTTTATGGGGGGGGGGGAGCAAAGCTTAACGAAAGCAGGGCTGAGGAGGAGGCAGCCAGCACCATTGTCATCTCACTTAGATGATCTCCTGGGAACCCACCAGGAAATGCTCAGTCTTTGTGGCAGGGGCGATTAACCTTGGACAGGAGTAACTCTGACCATAAACATGTTGCTGGCTTGTTTTCTTCCTTAAAGGCTTTCTAATAAGAACGAGTGTCTCTCGGTAACATGTCATCACGGGGCAAATAGAGTCAGGTTGGAAAGAGCGCCTGAAGCCTTCCTGCTCTCAAATCTTTGCCTTGATCAATAAAAGATCACAACCGAGCCGCTCAGAGCTTAATTATTTACTATTTCTGTGCTTTCGTCTATGAGAAATTTTCTAAGGAAATCCAACTGCCTGCTCAGTGCCATATGGAGTCAATACCCTGTACTCTATGAGTGTTAATGAATTAATTAATCAACTAATGGCAGTAAAGGTCTGTGGAGACCATGGATGCTCAGCTCCCGGAGGGAACACTTTTCACTTGTTTTGGCAATAACTTTAAATCATTTGTTCCTAAGAACCCTGAGTAATTTCTTAGCCAAGTGTTCATTAGGTTGTATATATTGTCAGTGCCAATTATGTTGATAACATCTTCCTCTTTTGTTTTCCATATTATTTCCACTTTAAAAAGCCAATGTCCAGTGATCTGTGGAAATGACAGAGTCAACAGAGGATGGAAACTCCTCCTCTCAGCCAATCAGCAACCAGTACCTATGGCAGCTTCTCCTCTCGGCCAATCAGCAATCAGAACCTTCCTGGGTTCAAGGGTTTCACTGGTAAACCTGCCTGCACCCCTTTAGTATGAACTGAAATGCAGTGAAGTCAGGGATGAAGTCTAAGATATGAAAGGAAAACAAACATAAAACCAGGTCCAAACGACTGCACCAACTACATGTAATTACTACGACACTGATAAGACCGCGATGTAACATTAATCAGAACCAAAACAGGAAGGATAGCCTTAAGATACTCTTCCTAAGCAGTGAAGGATGCAGGATGCATAGTAAGAGAGTTCTCAGGCAGCAGGAGGAATTGGGACTTGCTTTTGAAGAAAGTGAGGGGGCTGAAAGTACTACCAAAGGAAATTACGAAATCTGGACTAGAAGCTCTTTTTGAGTAAGAAGCCATGACTGCACATTGGTATGATAAAGGCCAGCGGGAGGCTTTAGGCAGCTTGACAGCTTCTACATGTTGTCAACATTTTCAGAGGAAGCAAGGGAGTAGTAACCTGATGGGGAAAGAATGTCCAATCTAATGCCAGAGGAAGGGGCTGGGAGGGGTGGATGACATGAGGCATAAAGAAGTTCCTCATGATCTTCACTAGTGAGCTGCCAGTCAGGAGGAATGAGGGGCCCTCAGAAATCTCATTGTTTGTTTTAAAACCACATTTTATTGAATGTTGACAAAGTTAAGTTCTCATCCAAAATGGGATCTGAAAAATTGTAGAGCCCTTTCCTCAAGTCTATTTCAATAGTTTGGAGTGTAAAGCAGCAGAAATAAAATCATATTACCTTCAGCTCAACTATCCAATGAGATTTCGGGGGGGTGGGGGTGGAGGTACCAAGGTATGCAAATGCAGGGCTGGGTACAAGTTGTCTAGGAATAACCATATGGAGTTCATACCAAAGTGTTACCCCTCCCTCTTCCTTTCCCTCCCCCTCCCAATTCCTCTCTCTCTCTCTCTCTCTCTCTCTCTCTCTCTCTCTCTCTCTCTCTCATGCTCTCTCTCTCTCATGCTTTCTCTCTCCAAAATCTACTGAGGAGAAACACAGGGACTTTAGCTGCCAGGATTGAGAAATGTGTTCTTGGCATAGCAAACAGAATTAAGAATGCTTTTTTATGGAAACCGTAATGAAGACGGTAATTGAGACCCATCAGGAGAGCATAGTGAGTATGAAAACAACCAAGTCTGAGGCCAGGGAGGCCCCAGGGTCCTGGTTTTACTATACACATGCTGTGTTCCCTTGAGCCAGTTACTCAACATATCTGAGCTCTGACTCCCTTTGATATGAAGTTCTTCTGAGAATTAAACCATTGACATAATACAAAGACTAGAATAGAGTCTGGTCAGGACATGCACAGCCAACTCCTCGTTAGTACAGTTATTAAAGGATGAGGCTGTAGCACATTGTAGATTATATAGATTTTTGTGGGCCACACTTTGAACCCGCTATTATTGCTTCTGGTGGGGAATAAAAGGCACTCTGAGTTCAAGCAATCCACTTAAGAAAAAAAAAAGAGTTATACTCCCAAATTAATTTACAAATTGAGGACTCTCTGTTCTTGTTTTTTAGCATCCTTTAAAGATCTAAGATCAGTTGATGCATTTAAGAGCATAAAATGTATTATGTATAACTTGGTTGCTCATAAAATCATCATGTTTGAGATATATAGAGATGCGAAGACTAGGGAAGAAAAGAAATTAAATACATGGGAGTTTATTTTCTTGTTTCTCCAGCTTGAGGAATAAAAAGCAGAAGGTTCTAGGCAATAAAGTTTCTGGAGGGCTTCCCATCCTTAAAGTATGATCCTTGCTCCTTCTCAGAGATGTGTGATGTCAATCAAGAAAACTCCTGCAGGGTGAGAAAAACTGACCCTGCCCCCTCCCTGCCATCAGGCGGGTAGACAAGTAAAGATGGCATCCCATGAGGACGACGAAGGCTGCTACGATGCCCTACAGAACACCCTGGCCTCAATCAATTTAAAAGGTTTAAGGATACTGTCTCACATGAGGCTTAGAACTGGGGCACACTCCAAGTGATCCATGGCTCAATCATGTCACATAAGACCCAAGTTCTTCCCATCTGTCTTCCAGCTCCACTGTTCTAAGCACATTGCCCCTTGTCTTAACTTTTGAATCCTCATGGTGGTAAGATGGATGCAGCAGCTCCAACCATCTTAGCCTCACACAGCAATGCAAAAGGGCCTAAAGAGAACCTCTTCTCCTATCTCTTTAAAAGTTAGGAAAACAACCCCAAGAAACCCATGCCACAACAAACAGTGTGCTTTTATCTCACTGGCCAAGAATACCATTGTGTGCTTCATTCTAAAATAATCACTGGCAAGGAAAAAAAAAGTGTAACTATCATGGCTGATTTGTACTAATGAAGATTTTCCTATCTGGACCAAGGTGAGCCCCAGTTTCTGATAACCGGGTGCTTGAACAAAACCAGATCTACTAGGAAACGTGAGATATGGAAACATGTGCAAGCCACTGTTGAGCCAGGTTATTTTTCCTGCCATCGAGACACAGTCATCAGCCACCATGAAGCAGAGTTGCCCTGGTGACCTACAAAACGTCTTAGTTTCAGTAAGTAGTAAAACACAGCTATCTCTCTGCTCGACAGTCTTTCACTTACAGACTTGCGAATTCTAAAAATCACATCTAGCAGATACTCCTATATCCCTTTCTACCACAGGTTGTTTATTACTGAGCCAACCTACAAAGCACTATGACAGTCATCCAGACACAAATCTCAGCGTTCCACCTGTCTCTCCCATACCCCAGGACATTCCGGGTATGCTCCTTGGCACATCATCTGAAAGTGTACAAACCAGGGAGGATCTGGAGTGAGCAAGAACAGTCTAACACTGACAGAGGTAAGAAACGAGGGAAGCGTTGACCAACTCTTGCAGAAGGCAAGGTCCGCTGTTAGAGGAACCTGTGCCACTGATACATTCATTGGTTTTGTTTGTTTCTTTGTTTGTTTGTTTTCTTTGTTCCTTGAGTTTCCCCGCTTTGTTCCCTTCTACTACACGCTTGCTATTATGTTTATACCTAGAAGCAGTTTAAATATTCTAAATTCTCCTATGTTTAACCAATTTTGCTTATACATTTTTGATTATTGTGAAGTCAGGTTTTTTTTTCTCTTCTGCTAAACTACTCCTGTCTTCTGCTGATGGCACCTTCCATTTTAGTTTATTGTGAACTCAAGGTTTTAATCTCTTGACATTTTTGTCTCTCTTCAAATATTCTTCTGCCTTTTGCTTGCTGTTCTTTCAATGTCTTCTTTCTTTCTTCCTTTTCCACACCACTGTCCTTCATTCCATTATACTATTGTCATTATCCAGTTGTACCCTTAGGAATTTCTAACTTCATAGCTTTATTATCTTGCTATTTCCTACTCTATAGTCAATGATGGTAACTCAGTTATCTTTAATTAACTTAAATTATATTCTGTATCTGTTTTAGTTTGATAGTATTGCTGTTACAATGTTTTGTTACTTGTATACATGATCAACAACTTCAAAACTGATACAAACAGTCAGACCTAGATACCCAGAGAACAGAGAGACATAGGTGATAAATCAGTCAAGAAACAATGTGTACAAGGGAAGACAAATAAAAAAGTTAAGAGATGAAGAACCCAATATATTAAATAATATGCAATGAAAAACATTGCTAATGGACTAGACCAAGCAGAAAAAGCAAGAAAGATGAAAAACAAAGTCAAGGAAATGTTAGATTCAGATATAAATAAACAAAAAAATCAGGATGTCCATAACTTCTAGGAAATGATTAAGAAATTAAACACAAGAAGGAACTGAGATATATATATCAGTATGTATATATATGTCAACTTCATTTCATCAAAATTGTGGCAGAAAATTTCCCAAATCTTGGAAACGAATAGACACTCAGATACAGTTGTTATTTAGAATGCCAAAAAGACATGACCAGAAAAGACTCTTTTGCCAATTCACCAGTCAAAATACTAGGACCACAAAAATGAGGAAACAATATTAAGAGCTTCAACAGAAGATGATAAACTCATAAACACCCCTATCAGAATAACATCAGACCACTCAACAGAAACTATTAAGGCCAGAAACACATATAATAGCGTACTTCAAGCCCTGAAAATAATTGCCAACCAAGATAGCTAGAGTCTGCAAATTTATCTTTTCAAATTGACAGTGAAATAAAAGCATTTCAAGACAAACAAAAACTAAAGTAATTTATTAGCACCAATTCAACATTGTAGAAGATCCTTAATCGAATTCTACACAGAGAATAGGGAAAATGTCTCAATCTTCAGGGGGAACAAAGGGATACATTTCATGAAAATAGAAATACAAAAATAAACTGAAGGAATCAATTATGTCCAACTTAGTAAAGCAGAAAATCCTTAATATGAATAGAGAGAAAAATAACAAACAATAATTTAGTTGATTAGAAAACAGCCTAAAAATTACAAAAATCAGTAAATTTCTGTAAGTCATAACCTTAGCTCTAAATAGCCTTAACTTTCTGATTAAAAGGACACAGACTGCCTGAATGTATTAAAAACAGCATCCAACTAATTTCTGTCTCCAAGAAACACACTGGGGGTGGGAGGGTAGCAGGGGCAGCTTAGTCAGTAAAGTGCCTGTCACACAAGTGGGAGCACTGGAGTTTGATCCTCAGCACCACTGTAAAAGCCCAGGTGCAGTAATACAAACTATTTTCAGGACTTGAAGTATATCATTATATGTGGTCCTGGCTTTAATATTTTAAGTTGAGTGGTCTGATGTTGTTTTCATAGGTTTATTTAGGAGTTTATGGTCTATTCTTGAAGCTTTTACTATTGTTTTATTTTGTTTTGTGGTCTTAGTAGGCAATGCAATCCCAGAACTGGGTAGGCAGACACATGAGGGTCCCTGACCTGGGACTTGTTGGCCAGCCAGTGTATTCAAATCAATGCCCTCCAGGTTCAGAGATTCTGTCTTTAAAAAAAGAGAAAAGTGATAGAGGAAGACATCTGACACTGAACTTTAACTTGTACACATATGCAGATGTGTGCATGCACACTCACATCTGTCCATACAAACACACATGTGCACCCACACAGAAGCACAAATATGTACACACACAAGCACATACATACACATACACATAAATAAACACCTTAACTGGAAGAGATATAGAGAGACTAAAAGTAAAAAGATAGAGGTCAATACATCAAGAAAATGGTGGCTTAAAACAAGCTAATAGAACAGTTATTATAGCTGATAAACAGACTTCAAGCTATAAAGCCCACTAAATATTAATAAAAGGAACAACAAATGAAAAAGATACAATTGTAAATGCATATGCACCAAACATTAAGAGTCCCAATTCCATGAAACAAACACTACTGATTATAAAAAGACAGATATATCCGAATGCAATAATAAGCAGATGGCTTTGGTAACATAGTCTCTTCAATAGCTAGGTCATGCAGAATAGAAACAACAAAGAAACTCCAGGCTTAAATTGAACCATACATCAACTACACTAAACAAGTAACACTTATAAAATAGGCATTCTTCTAAGAAGCCTATGGAAACTTCTCTAAAATGTGTGACCTTTCATTACATAAAACAAATCTTAACAAATGCCAAATGAATTTTAAAATTTATTCTTATCATATTATAGTGAAATAAAACTAGAAATCAATAGCAAAAAGTACACAAATGCATATTGAAATATATACTTTTAAATTTTTTTTAAAAAATTATCTTTAAATATTTCTTTTAATTCCTTGAGAATTTCACACAATTGTTGTGGTCATATTCACCCCAATTCTTCTCTTCAACTCTCCTCAGAACCACTTCCACCTCTCAACCCCCCCAAACTTTTGTGCCCTCTTGTTTTTAAATTGCCTATTGACTATAATTTGTGCTACACATATTTCTGGGTGTAGGGCCATCTACTGAAACTTGGTTAGCCTACCAGAAGCCATACTCTTAAAGAAAACTGACTCTTCTTCCCCCAGAAGCAATCAACTATCCATAGCTCCTCAGTTAAGAGTTGGGGTTTATAAACCTCATATAGAATATTGATTGGTTTGATCTTGTGCAGGTCTTTGCAAGCAACTACAACCACAGCTGTTATGAAATTGTAAATGAAGCCCAGAAGACACTGTATTTCTCCTGTCCTTTCTAATCCCTGACTCTTAACATCTTTCCACACTCTTCTGGGTGAACTCTGAGTCTTGGAGAGGAGGGTAGCATATAGATGTCCATCTGTGGCTGAGCCCTCCACTGACTCTTGTCCTCACCATCTACTGCACAAAGGAGCTTCTACAGTGAGTCTGAGAACTGCGTTAAACTATGGATAGAAAGATACAGTTTTGGAGGCAGTTTGATGCTGTGCCCGTTTAGAAGAATAATAGAGCAGTAGTAGCTTCACCCCTGGGGACCATGCATTCCCCAGCCACTGGTCCTCGGCCAGATTTACAGCAGCAGGCATGTGTTTCCTCCTGTGGCATGAGCCTTAAATTCAATCAGAAAGTACTTGCTTGTTCCCAAAACACGAGTGCCAGTATTGTGCCCATGAGAATATTTTCCATGCCTGTCATTACTGACGCTCACAGGTGTACACCCTCAGAAGGCTGTTGATGAGTTTTCAATGATAAAAGAGTCAATGAAGAAGTCTGGAAGGAAATTTAAAAGTTACTACAGTTAGCTGGGTGGTGGTATTGCACACCTTTAATCCCAGCACTCAGAAGACCAAGGCAAGTGGATCTCTGTGAGTTTGGGGCCAGCCTGGTCTACAGAGTGAGTTCCAGGATAGCCAGGACTACACAGAGGAACCCTGTCTCAAACAAACAAAAAAGTAACTGGAGTCAAATATAAATTTAAAAAAAAACACCCTAGAGATTCCTAAAAGGAATTTTATAGCTGTGAGTGCTTACATTAAAAAAATGTAAGAGAGAGTGGGTGAGATGGTTCAGCAAATAAAGGCATCTGAGGCCAATCTGAGCTCAATGCTCAGGACCCACACAATGGGAAGGGAGAATCGACTCCTGAAGGTCGTCCTCTGACCTCCACACGCATGCTCACATAACACCCTGATGCATACACATGCACACTAAATAAAAAATAAAATCAGAGAGGCATCACATAAATACATAAACAATGTCTCAAGATACTTGAAAAAAATCTAAAATTAGTTCAATAGGTGGAAAGAAATAACAAAGATCAGGAGGCTAAATAATAAACTGGAGGCTAAAATACAATAAAAGAGTCAAAAAAAAAAGAGTAGGTTCTTTAAAAAGACATAGACGATCAGCAGACTCTTAGCCAAAATCGCCAAAAGTATGAGAGAAAACCTAAGCTAATAAAATCAAAGTTGAAAAAGAGGAGAGAGGTTACAATGGATAGCAGTGAAATGCAGGGGACCATTAGGGGGCGAAGATGTTTTGGAAACATATTCTAAAAAGCTGGAAAAATCTAGAAGAACTTAGTTAACCTTTAGACATATAAGTTCTACTGAAATTAAATCAAAAGGATACGAGCAACCTAAATAGATCTATAATTCCCAAAAATATTGAAGTAGATACAAAGAGCCTCTCGGTGGAAATTAATTAATTAGTTATTAATTAAAAGCTAATACTATCCACCTCACATTATTCCACAAAATAGAAATGTATGGAATAGTATTAAATTTATTCTATGGTACCAGTATTAGTTTGATACCAAAACTAGATACAGACACTACAGGACACCAGTTTCCCTGAAGATCATATATGCAAAACTTCTCAGTAAAATACTTGCATATTAAAAATAGAATATACTATGATCAAGTTGGTTTTGTTCAAGAGACATGAGGCTTCAATATGCATAAATCAATAAATATTGTGCAGCATAAAAATAGACTCAAGGACAGAAACCACGGGGTCATCTCAAGAGATGCACGAAATGTCTCAAAGTTCACCATTCCTTCATGATCAAAGCCCGGCGGAATGTAGGCATGGGAGAAACATACTTCAAAATAATAAAGGCAACAAGCCTATAACCGACTTCATACTAAATGAAGGAAAACTAAAAGAATTTCTTCCATTCTCTCCACTCTTTAATTAGCATAGTAATTAAAGCTTAACTAAATCAGTAAAGAAAGACAAAAAGAAAAGAGGGAATTTAAATATAAACACTTCAAAGTATCTCTATTTGCAGATACTATAATCTTAAAAGACCTTACAGGCTTCCCTATGAAAGGCACACACAAAATCTCACCCATAGCTGAGGAGCTTTGACCATTGAAGGCTGCTGGAGTGGAGGGAGTCTGTTTATTCAGGGAAGTGGTCCCTGTTAGCATACCCGTGGTCCAGTGGAGGGCCCTATCCCATGTACATAAGGACAGGACTGATGAACTGGGTAGACTATAAGAAGAGGGCATGAAATTGGGAAGAGAGTATGGTGCGGGTGTCTAGAAAAAACAGAAAGGCAATAGGAGGTCTATATAATCAAAAACACATTGAATATACATGTGAAATTCTCAGTATTTTTTTTAAACTCCCGAGAACTCTTCAATACGATAAACACTTTCAGTAAAGTAACAGGATACAAAGTCAACATATAAAACCGATTAGCTTTTCCTCATATCAGTATGGAGCTAACTTGCTGATAAAGAAATCCAGGAAACAGATCTCATTCACAATAGCTTCAGCAAAGCAAAATATGTAGGCATAAACCTAACCAAGTAAACAAAAGACTGCAAAAGTAAAACTTTAAAATATTGACGGAAAATATTGAGGAAGACCTTAGAAGACAAGCTTTCTCACACTGCCTCCCCCAGAGGCTTTGCAGGTATATTTTTCTCTGTCACATGTGTGTCAGTAGGTGGCAGAGAGAAGTTATATCTGTGCTCAGTGTTCTGATCTGTGAACATCTGAATGATTAGTAGCCTAACAGTGCCTGGAAAAGCAAGCCAAGACAACAACCAAAACAGCACTATGGGGCCCAGACAGAGAGCTAGCCTGAAATGACCACCAGTCTGGCACTGCACATGCCTAAGGGGACAAACCATGTTCTAGATGACCCCTGCCCAGTGCCACAATGCAAAAGCAGGGCATAGCACTTCTGAGACCACTCCTAAGATGACCCCAGACACTCAGAGACCCCCAGTGCTACTAAGAGAAACAAGTAAGTGGTGAAGAAATGGAAAAGAAAGAAACAGAAAGATGTGGGCACAATGAAGAGTTGGCAGAACTAGAAACCGGAGGGTAGCAAGGAACAGCCTGATGTGAGTAGCCTGTGATGCCACCAGAAGCCAGTGTCTGGGTCCATGCCCCTGTAGCAGCAGGGGCCTGTTACCACCAAAGGCCATGGAGATGCTACATGTTGATGTCTAAGGGCTGTGAGGAACTAGCCCCACCCCTCACCCCCCAACCTAACCCCTTGCCACCTACAGCAGATGGGAGAGCTGGCCCTGGGGTTATAAGAACATGAGAACTGGCTCTGCCCCTTACCTACTACAGTAGTCAGGAGAACAGGCCAAGCCCTGAACCTTGCCTAGGCAGCACATTGGAGCTGGCTCTTGTTGTAGGGGTTATAGATGAAATGACCCCAAAGGTATGAGTTCAGGAGAGCTGGCCCTGCCTCCTTTCTACTGGGCAGTGGTATGGATGTGGGAGACACCCCTCCTCCTCTACCTCACCATCTATGGCAAGCGAGAGCTGGCCCTGGGATCATGAGAGAGGGAGAACTGGCCATGTCTCTCACCAACTGAAACACTTGGGATAGCAAGCCCTGTATCTCTTACCTAGGCAACAGCATAGAGCTGGCCCTGAATGTGGCGGTTGCTGATGAACCAGCATGAAAACAAGAGAGCCAGTGGACTGACCAGCTCAGATACCTCTCAGGTCCAGATGCAGGGCTTTGAATTGGCTCACTCCAACATCTTCCCCATTTATTGCTGAAGTAAATGAAGGCACTGGTCCTACAAAAACTACAGTATCTCCATGACACAGGGGAACGACAGGATATCCAAGAGAAGTCCTGGTGAGGATCCAGTATTGACAGAGTAGCAGGAGTCAGAGGCCTCAAACCAGACCACCGACTCGTAATGAACATTTGCATGAAAGCAAAGAAATGTAAACAAAGAGACTGTACTGTGGGACTCTGTGATACACCACAGCTTCCACAATTAGATTTGCTTTTTCTGTTAGGGAGTGGATGCTGCAAGGGTAGAAGGCAGGCTTGAGGGAAGGGGGAGATGGGCAGAATTGGGGTGTATTCTCAAAGAACCAATAAAATGGTTTTTTTTTAAAAAATCCTATCTTATAGAATAACAATATTATGAAACTAGCCTACAAATTCACTGCAATCCCCTCAAAATAACAAATATATTCCTCACCAAATTAATAAATAAACCTAATGTTTATACAGAACCATGGAAGACCCCAAACAGTCAAAGCCATACTAAGCAGAAAGGCTAATGTTGGAGGTATCCAAAACTTGACTTCAAATTACACTCAAGAGTCATATGGACATAGTACCACGGTACTAAAACAAATGTACATACCAACGTGATAGAATAGAGAAACCAAAAACAAATCCACACGGATAGCCATCTGAAGTTTTTTTCTTTTTTTAACAAAGGTGCCAAAAACATGTATTGGAGAAAAGATAGCACCTTCCAGTAAATAACACTGGAAATACTCAATATCCACATGTTGAAGAATGAAGTTATAATCCCAGTGTCTCCACCTGTACAAAAAAATGGCTCAAAGACCTTGATATAAGGCCTGAAACTCTGAAAGTACTAAAGGAAAATATAGGAAAAATACCTCAAGATGTATGTATAGACAGGAACTTTCTTTAGAAGGCCTTGAATAGCACAGGATAGCCCTAAAGATTTACAAATAAGACTGAAGGCTGGGAGACAGCTTGGCAGTTAAGAGCACTGGCTGCTCTTCCAGAGGACTAGGGTTAATTCTCAGCAATCACATGGCAGCTCACAACTGTTTGTATCTCCAGTCCCAAGGGAAACTAATGCCCTCTTCTAGCCTCGGCTGTGCATTGAACACATGTGGTACACAGACATACATGCAGGCAAAACACCCATATACGATTTTTTTTTAAAAGAAAAGGTTGCATGAAATGTAAAAGTTCCTGCACAGTAAAGGAAGTGACAGAGTGAAGAGATATACCAAAGATCAGGAGAAATCTATAAGGAATTTAAACACTTAAGCACCAAAATGAAATCATCCAATCAACATCTCTTAAAAGACAAAACATAAATGGAAAACAGATATTTGGGGGGAAATGTCCAACATTCCTTAGGCAGTCCGTGAAATACAAATTAAAACTTTTTTGAGATTTCATTATGCCCTGGTCAGGATGGCTGTCGTCATGAAACCAAATGACAACAAATGGTGGTCAGAATATGGGAAGAAAAGAATCCTTATAGACTAGTGAGGCTGCAAACTGATTCAGCCACAGTGGAAATC
The DNA here is from genome assembly GCF_004785775.1 of Grammomys surdaster. Taxonomy (NCBI): domain Eukaryota; kingdom Metazoa; phylum Chordata; class Mammalia; order Rodentia; family Muridae; genus Grammomys; species Grammomys surdaster. The sequence goes on along the minus strand of NW_021620534.1, from coordinate 2,395,597 downwards.
AGCGTGGAGGTTCTTCAAACAACTACAGGTAGAACTAACACAGGGCCCAGTTATCCCGCTCCTGGCTATAAATCCTTATATACCCAAGGGAATCTAAGTCTACATACTACTCTGATGTGTTTATAAATCACAGTCATTGCAGCACAATTCACAGTAGCCAAGATGTGCAACCAGTGAATAACCTCGATGTCCATCACCGGATAAATGGATATAATGTGTTGTATATACACACAATGGAGTTTTATTGGGCTCTAAAGACAAAAATTAGGTCTTTCCTAATTTTCTGGGGAAATGATAGAACTGGAGACTATTATGTGAAGGAAAATAAGCAGACTCAGAAAGGCAAACACCACGTTTTCTCTCATGCAGAATTTAGATACAAGATAGAGGTAAGTATGAAAGTGGATATCAATGATATAAAAGTAGAACTGGGAACTGTGTGAGGGAGGAAGTTGTCTGACGGCAGAGGAAAGGAGATGGAATGTAAATTTCTTAAAAGAAGATAAAAACTACTGTAGGTCCAAGGGCATTCATTCTCCACCGTGTCTTTTGGAGCTGTCAAGTCTCCTGAGATGAAGCACTAGAGAGTAACTACTTTCCCCGAGTGGTGTCTGATATTATTGGCAGCAGCGGTCCTGAGCTTCTAGGCACTCTATTCTTTCCTTTACTCTGATGATGCTATTTCACATTACATTAGGGAATGCACCATATGGTCCAAATGTGAGAGCCATGAAGAGTTCTTCTCCCCTCTCCTAACTGCCACCCAAGTGAAAGGACACCATCAACCTACAAAAGGCAATGACGTCATTCACTCTCACCACCTCTGCCCTTCATCCTGTGATATGCTCATTCTAAGCAAGGGGAGAGGGATTGATGGACGCATTTAGGTCCAGATCTGCCATCACCTTTAGCAATCACAATTAATCACCAAGTTAATCATTCCCATTCCTTCAAAAATGGGCCAAGTTAATTAGAATGAAGGTCACTTTAAAATCCTCTCTTTAGATGGCCTACAAGTTTCTGAAAAGAGTCCCTTAGCATAAAAAATTAAGACCTAGGGCATTGCAGCCAGTAGAGATTTGCAAAAGATCCTTAGAAGGTTATGTATTTCTAGATCCGTTTTCATCCCAGTTTTAGGGTGCTGTAACTTTACTTAAGGAAAGCAATAATTATTCATAGTGGGGACAGTACCAGAGAACCATCAACTGCACCCTTACTGGTCACATAGACCAAGCCAAGTTTTTGCATACATAGTAGAATGCACCAGAAAGTTCTTCTGAATACCTCTGCCTGCTCACTCGGTGTTTTTTTTGTTTTGTTTTGTTTTGTTTGTTTGTTTGTTTGTTTTTGTTTTTTGGTTTTTCGAGACAGGGTTTCTCTGTGCAGTCCTGGCTGTCCTGGAACTCACTCTGTAGAACAGGCTGGCCTCGAACTCAGAAATCCGCCTGCCTCTGTCTCCCAAGTGCTGGGATTAAAGGCGTGTGCCACCACCGCCCGGCTCTCTGCCTGCTCAAAAATGCTGCAAATGTCTTCCACACACAAGAGCCATTTCTTCCCAAAGTACAAATAAGCTTAAAGAACATTCTCTTTTTAAAAAATGCACTAATGATTTGAATCAGAATTCTTCTGTACAATTAACCATTAATGGATTTTTCCATGAAGGTGGGCTTCCATTGAAGAAAAGAGGTACCTGGGAAGAAGAGAGGGACACAAGAAGAAAGCCTGGGAGAAAATAATAAATTTTCCTGGATCATTTCATAAGACACTGGCCAATCCCTAGCAAAAGAGAAAACACACTAAACAAAACTTCTCTTTCTAAGTAAACCTGGAAGAAGTAAGAGCAAAGAGTGTTTCATATTGGGTTATTTGGTTTGTTGGTGTCTAATTTCCTGAGTCTTTATATATTTTGGATACTAGCCCTCTGACAGCTGGAGCAGGGGCTGTCCCTGTATCTGTTGCCTGCCTAAGGGAGCCTAGGATAACTGTCCTCTGAGACGCTCCACCCAGCAGCAATGGAAAGAGAGGCAGAGACCCACAGGCAACCATTAGATGGAGCTCGGGGAGTCTTATGGAAGATTTGGGGGAATGACTGAGGAACCCAAAGAACGGGGTGGGGGGGGTATCCCTGACTCTGTTGCCTGCTTGTGGATCGAGTTCCTCTAACTGGCCTGCCTTGTTTGGCCTCCATGGGAGAGGATTAGCCTAGTGCTGCAGTGACTGGATGAGGGGGTGGGATGGGAGGAAAGAAGAGGAGGAGGATCTGCATGAAGGAGTACTAGAGGTAAAGGGGGCAAATATTGGGATGTAACATGAGTAAAATGAATAAATAAATAAATTTTAAAAGGATGTTTCATATTAAATGAAAACTGTTATGGCCTAGCTAAAAACAGAGTGGTCTGCCACAGACTCCACTAGGATGCCCGTAAGCCTATGATCATTTGACCACCCATTCTTACTAGTTTAGCAGTTTGCACCCTGATCACTCACATTCACACTGCCCTCTTCGACACTATATGAGCTAAGAATGGATTGATATTTTACCTTTTCCCCAGCTTAATCAGTTAGCCTCATGCCACATTAGTGGAGAGCACCACATCCCTGGATCTGAGATGATAGGTCATTTATTGTTTACAAGAAATAGTAGCCAGAATTTCATCTCTTTTAGAACAACTCCCCATGCTTCAACTCCTATAGAGTAGCATAAAGAGGGTCCACCTGAGCATTGAACATAGTAGGTTGCATGACAGAAGAGGAATTATGAGCTTAGGAAATTCAAATCTTTTATAATGAACTTTGACAATGCTATTCCTCCCTACAGCAAGACAGTATCTTCTCTATCTTCTGAGAATTTAGTCAAACCTATATGGAAAAGAAATGGTATCTTCCAAGGATAGTCTATAAATTCTCAGAAGATTGTCTAATACAGAGGACACAAGGTACCTTACTAATGGGTTGTGAAAAGACCTATGGAGGGCCATATAAAACAATCTCAGCTCATCTCTCAGCCTCGGGTCATCAAGAATACTGCCCCATGAGTGCCCTGCTCTGCTGACAAATTCAGTTATTCAGTTTAAAACAGGCTAAGACTAAATCCATTATTTACCTCAGGTGGCATCTAAGGCCAGTAGTGAGTGACAAATTCCAGTTGACAGGGTGAAGCCCAGGTGGTCTCAACGAGGATCCTCAGATACTCAGACTCAGTTAAACAAACATCATAAATCATCATGGTCTACTTTTGGCTTTCTCTTTGAGTTTTTGTATTGTGCTTTCAGCTTGACCCAATATTACTCCAGACATATCAGGACTCCATATTAACCCACCAGAAGATGGAAGGCAGTTCTATGAGTCACACCAATCCTAAACAAACAGGCTGAGGCTGATCAGCTTACGGGACCAAAGTTGTATCCTTAAGCATTTCAACTAACATCCAGGGGCAGATTATATACCACCTTATCTACTGTTTGACTGTCATCCTAGAAAGAACTGCCTGCAAAGTACAGCCACACGACTCATTGGTTTCCCACTAGGAAGGGCCACTGAGGAAGAAAACATGACTTACTACAGAGAATCAGTATAACTGTGTAAGAGATGCATTATCAGCTGGTGATGTTTTCTCTAACGTGTCCTGAGAACTCCACAATGCAACTCTCAGTGAGCTAAAATGCTGAGACATATTTTTGATGATGGGTTAGAAGTGGGGGTGGAATCCAAAGAGCTAGACTTTATTTTTCTTGATTATTCTCCTTACCAAATCTTCATTTTGTGAAATGTCTAAAAATGCCAAGGCTTATCAGTCAACCCTGCAGACATAGATGTGATAAAACGGGAGTTGGGTCCTCAGAGTCTGAGGTTTCTGATCTGTCCGCTGCAGCCATTTCCTAGGGCTGATATAACAAAATACAGACTGGATGGGACATATCAGAAATTTACTCTTCACAGTCTTGAATACTGGGAGGCCAAGCTGAAGATATCAGCAGACCTCCTGAGGCTTCTCCATGGCTTGTATATTGTCTTCTTTATACGGTGTTTTCCATTGACTTTTGATCTGTGCACACATACCTCTAGGGTCTCTTTCCTTCTGCTAAGGACACTGGTTGTATTAAGTTAGAACATCACTGTTGAGATGTCATTCAGACTTAATTGCCTTTAGTTTTCTTTGCTTCTTCCTTTCTTTAAGACGAGGTCTCATTAAGTTACCCTAGCAATCCTTAAAACTCACAGTTCTCCTGTCTCAGCCTCCTAAGTAACTGGAATCACAGGCTTGTGCCACCATACCCAGCTTAATTACCCTTTTAAATGCTGTGTTTCTAAGTACAATCACACTGGATGGGTCTATGTTTCAAGATAACAATGTTAGGGAGACACATATACCTTAGTACTTCCAACATGATATCATCTGAGTGATACACTAGATTCACACTACAGCAAACGGCACTTAGGAACTTCTGTTACTATATTATGGAGATTTTCCATGTTAGAATGGGACAATCTTAATCCTCAGATGTTAATGGCATTAAAAAGAAGTTTTTTTGACAATGTCCAACACAATCATTGTCCAAGTAGCAGGGACACAACATCTGAATCTGGGTCCTTTGTATTCTACGAGTCTGAAGACAGTGACTTAGGCACTCATGTCCATCAGTCCTAAAAGCTGGGGACCCTCTCCTGAAAATCCCCTGCATGTGCTCCTCTTATGACTGCTACCCCACTTTTAATCTTATTTGTCTGCAATTAGGAAGATGGGGCTCAGAAAGAAAGAAGGGGTAGGATTGTTTCTCATTTACACTGGATTTTCAGTGTCATGGCTCACACAAATGAACTTCCAGTGTTTTCTGCCTACATAATGCTCTATCTCAGACAACAAAGCCCTGGTGGTTGATACAAACTACCTCAGCCTTGGGTACTCCTTCTCTAAGTATTCCTTTATACACATTGCTCTTTGCTTGAAGACAAGGGATTTGCATCCTTTTGCTGACTTAAGCTTGGCTTACACTGCATCAGCCCTCTCTAAAGATGCCACCTTAATCCAAGACATCTGTTGTGCCAGGGGGCAGGAAGCTACAGCCTGTGGAGCATGCCAGCTTGCTGCCTACTTTTGTAAATAAGGTTTTATTGGGACAAAGCCACATCCATTCGTTCACATAATGCCTATGGTTGGCTTTGTGCTGCAGTAGCAGACATGGGTAGATACAACAGAGGAAGCATGGTCCCCAAAGCTTAAAATATTTACTATCTAGCCCTTGACAGAGGAAAGCTTGTTGATCCCTGTGCTGTGCCGTTACTGACAGAAGATCATTTTAGCCCTTGCCTGATTTCAACAAAAGAGCTCAGATTTTCCAGAGCAATCAAGCTGTTCACAAGAATGTATCTAGATTGCTTTGGTTCATATTCTTTTTCTGTAGGCAGTCACCTGTATTAACATTGCACATGCAGCCAAGGAGAAATACTCTGAGATGGTTTTTGTGGTTCCTTTTGGATCTAAATTTGACAAAACAGATTACAGAATAAGCTGAGCTATGAGAGTCCCAGATGTTGTTACCCTACCTTGGCACACCTATCCCTTGTCTTCTAAGTGTTCAGCATAGCTTTAATGATTCCTGCATATTTTAACAGGACCTCCCTCCTTTATGTCTAGGATAGATCTCTGCAACGGTTATCTGAGTGGAGTAGAAACACATTGCCACTCAGACCAACCTTCGCACTACCCACTCCAAGGGAGCCATTTTTCCGCTTGATCACTGCACTTAAAAGTAAGGCCTCCTGCCTGGGGACAATTGGCACCAACTAGGACACCATTTAGGCTGCTGACTTTGAAGTTATTGCCTGGGACTCATTCTGCAACCACTCCCAGTTCATTCTCAGCAACAGGTAATACAACACTAAGAACATGTTTGCTACCAATTTCGTATACTTTCCCCAGATACCAGTTATAAGACTATCAGGTCCTCATCTTTTATTTTCCCAGAAAGGCATGTCTCTGTCCACATTCCATTCTTATCACCAAAAATACTAAGGATGAGAGAGAATGAGATTATACCCAACTTGTTAGCTAACAAGTTTTCCTAGTGCATTTCACAGATGCTGACAGAAGAAAGAAGAGTTCTGAGTAACCAAGATAAAGGACTATTTATTACTTGTATCAGTATACAGCATTGTTACCTACATGATAGTACTAGTTCCTACCTGAGAACTGCAAAGAGGTCCTGAGAATATCAGTGCTACGTTGAGGTGTTATAGAAGAACTCTGATCTTAAGAAACTCCAATCTACCTTTTGCCCTTAAGGACACTACCACAATTCTGTCTTCTGAGATCATTTACCCTACAACCAACCTTCAAACAGGCAGCTCAGAAGAATGCATAGGGCCTAGGTCATATTATTTACATAAAGTTGGGCATGGTGGCATATTCTCATAATCCTGGCATTCAGGGGGCCAAGGAATGATGAACTCAAGTCCAGGGTAGGCTCACACTACCTAGAGTGATACAATCTCAAAAGACAAAAAGAAGTGTATGTGCATAAATATAGCAGAGTCGTGGAGGATTGTCTTCCAACAGAATGGAGAGTGGAAATGTTTTACTGTGTCTGGCTGGCCTCAATGAAAAAGAGGCATAATCACCAAAGATTCTTTCTGTTACTACCAGAAGGAATACTCGCAACAGTTAAGCCATATATTCTATATCGTATGATTAGTGGTAATCCCCCCTCAAAGATATAATGCTATATGAACTAATATAAGTTCAGTAGTAATTACAAAATAAATACATAAAAATAACTTTCCAATATGCCAGTAAGAACTATGTAATTAGAAAATATAACGGGAAAAGATTGCATTCAAAAGAGCATTGAAAAGTGTGAAACAGCTAGAGACAAGTTAATAAGAAATGTACAGACCTAAATAAAAAGGATCATAAATTTTCACCAAAGGACGTAAAAATAATAATTGAACCAGTTGAGGAACATTCTATGTTCTTGGGTGGGAGAATTTGCTGTCATAATGATGTCAAGTGTCCCCAGAATTTATCCTCACAGTTAATGTAATTCTAGTTCCCAAGATTTGAGCATTAGAATTCAGAGATGGTAAGATTGTCAGGAGAGGAATATTTGCTTCCCTTTTAGAACCCAGGCAGACAGGTTAGATTACTGTAGTCATCATCAAATGGTCAACCTAGCCAGTTTTGTAGAACAAATTTATGATCTGCAACTACCTGTGACTTAGGAAGGCATTAATACTACTTGCTCTTTCTCTTATATCCAGTCCTATACTGCACTCCCCAAACCCTTCCATAAGAGCCCAAAGCAAAGCATAAGAACGTGGGGGGGTTGTTGTTATTTAAATTGTATTTGCATATGTTAATTATGCATATTAGTGGGTTTATTATGACACTTCTGTGCATGCTCATATTTCAATCATATTTCTACCCAACACTTTCCCATGTTTCCTCCTACTCTCATTGATTCCCTTCCCCTTCCCAATTAGCTCCTTTTCTACAGTGAGTGGGCAAGTTAGTTAGTTAGTTAGTTAGTTAGTTAGTTAGTTAGTTTCAGGAGCATTAGAGATAGGGGCTCATGAACCCCTTCCCATTCACGCTACATTATTGGCTGACTTAACAATCACACGCAGGCAGAAACAGCTGCTATGAGTTTCAGGGCACATCAGTGCAGCCTCTGTGCATTTATTGGTGCAACCCGCCCGTGATTCTTAGGATCCTTCTGCTGCTTCTTCCAAAATAGTCCTTTAGCCTTGAGGAGAGGCTGCTCTAGAGATGTCCTATTTGTGGCTGAGCTTGCTATACTCACTTATTCTCTGCCCTTTTGACTAACTGTGTTTCTGCATTAACCACCGTCTACTGCACAAAGAAGCTTCTCTCATGAGTCTGAGGCTGCACTGATCTGTGTCTGGAGAGACATGGATTTAGAGGGCACTTTAACATAATGCCCATTTAGTAGAATAACAGTTGTAGACTCGCCCCTGGATCCAGTGAGCTCCCCAGCCATGAGTTCTTGGCCAGATTTCAGTACTAGGTATTTGTTTTCTCCTGTGCAGTGGGTCTTAAATCTAACCAGAAAGCAATTAAATGTTCCCATATCATTTGTGTCACTATTGAGCCTGTGGGCGTAGTGTGCCAGGCCAAGTCATTATTGCAGTTCACAAGCTTCATAGCTGGATAAGACTGTGGATAACTTCCCCAGCAGTCAACATAGCACTTCCTGTACTTTGAGAACTAATCAACAGAGATGAAGCTTCTTGGTTAGTACTGACTTGGCTTTTCCATGTCCTATGATCAATGTGTATGGTGTTTTCAGCAATAGGGCCTTACCACCAGGTTCTAGCACACAATCAAGAGCAATGTCAATATCCTGAATTGTTTTGGATGGCCTCTAGGACACATTTGACCAACAACTCAAGGGAAGGTATCCCATGCCTGGCACTGGGATTTTTATGTGGCAACCTAAGGCTTCTTGGATAAGCATAGCCCCTGTGTAAGGCAAGTTCAATTAAACTATTTTATATGCTATCCAATCTTCTAAAATAGTAAGCTTCCATATTTTTTAACCATCCTTAGAGTTTAATTCCCTCCTATGTCCTCCCTCTCGTCCTCTCCCAACTCAAACTCCCTCCTTATTCTCCCTTTCCCCTTTCATATTATCTATGTTCTGCTACCGCCTCCTCCCTTTAGATCCCTTCTCCCTCTTGGCTATCCCTTCCCTGGATTCATGGGTACTCCAAATTAAACACACAAATCAAAGACTTAATACTAAGACATCACATATGAGTGAAAACATATGATGTTTGTCCTCCTGAGCCTGTGTTACTTCATTTAGTACAATGTTTCCATTTCCATACATTTACTTTCAAATTTCATGATCTTGTGTTTCATCACAGCTGAATAAAATGCCATTGTATATAAGTACCACTTTTTCATTATCCGTCCATTAGTTCACGGACATCTTGGTTGTTTCCATGTCCTAACAGTTGTGAATAGAGCATCTGTGAACATGGATAAGCACATGTGTCTGTAGTAGGAAGTAGAGTCCTTTGGGTATATGGTCAGTTGTAGTAATAGTTGGGTCTGCGGTGATGGCACCAAATTGCACTCCCATCAACAGTGTGTGAGGGTTCCATCCTTGCCAGCATTTGTTTTCTTAACCTTAGCCATTCTGACTGGGGTAACACGACTTGCAAAGTAGTTTTAGTTTGCATTTTGAAGAAAGAGAATACACTTCAGGATATAAATGTAGGTAAAAGCTTTCTGAATAGGATTCTGGTCACCCAGGAAATAAGACCATGAATTAAGTGGGACTTCATGAAATTAAAAAGCTTCTGCAAAAGAAACTCTTAACTGACTAAAGAGGTAGCCTACAGAAAGGAAAAACATCTTTGCCAACTATATATCTGACAGAAGACTAGTGTCTATAATATACAAGAACCTCAAAAAACTAAACACTAAGAAAACAAACAACTATATTAAAAGATGATCTATGAACCTGAACAGAGAGTTCTCAGAAGAAGAAATACAAATGTCTTTCTAAGAATGAGGATTTCTTTACAAGATCATGGGAACCTTACCAATAGCTAGACCCCTAAAACAAAATGAAAACAAACAAATAAACAAAACAAAAATTTAAAAGTCTCTTTTCCCATCAAACACTAACTTCTTGGGTAGGAGTAGGGTCCCATAAACTTCTCCCCCTTCCATGGCAGGATATTGACAGACCATACCTTGAGGAGATATTGTGAAGGTAACCACAGATGCTATGAGTTCAAAAGTAGAAGCTATGTCAGATCCAGAGGTGAACATTCTTCCCATTACTCTGACTTTTGTATTCTTTCTGTCCCTCCCCTCCCCTACTCACACATACACTTCTGAGATGTTACCTCAGTCTTGCAGGAAGAATGATATAAATAACCTATTTAAGGCCAAGAAATCAACAATCACCTTGTTCTCAGTACTTTGACCAGTCATCTGACTCTGCATTCACCACTGATCAGTACAAAAAGAAGCTGCTTTGACCAAACCTGGTCACTAATCTACAGGCATGAACATAGTTATATAGAGTTGTTTAGAAGGCATTATAATAGGTACATCAAGTCCATTTGGCAAAACAATGGTTGTTTCCCCCAACTAGGGCCTAAAATCTTCCTGGCCAAAATTGGATTTATAGTACCAGATATGAATTCGCTCCTGTGGAATAAAATTCAACCAGAAATAAGTTGATTAATCCATAACATACTTTCCACTAATGTATAATGGGGTTAGCTTACCTGGCAGATTCTTATTCTTGTACACAAGGCCCAAAGCTGATTAATGCTGTTAAACTCTCCCCAGCAGCCTGTATAATGTTTTTTGGCATTATGAGAGTGAGCCAACAAGGAGAAAATTGATGCCCAGGTCCAACTTGATTTCTTTGTGTTCAACAAGCAATGCCTATGACCCAAGCCTTCATCTCTAAGGTTTTCTCTCTTGGATTGTCCCACTAAACCCCAAGTCCCAGAACTGAGGTTTCTGCAGCATATTGTATGTATAATAGATAAAGAGGCAATAGTATTAGAATTGATTATGTTACCAACCCCAAAGAAGTATACAGAGCTCCAATGAGGACTTCGTTTGATATTGTGATCCAGTCTTACAGAGCCAACTAAAATTCATAAGCAAACCCATTCGAATTTTTTCCTCAATAACAATAGAATTTTGCTTACACAAAATTGATCAGGAAATAATTTGGGTCTCCTCTCCTGCCATGGGGATGTTGTCTTCAAGTTCTTCTATCACAATGGTCATACATACACTTAATTCTGTACCTACTTGTGTCCCCATCACTCTAGACTTTGAGATAAGGGAAAAAAGCCCTGGAAGATGCTCGTATCACAGCAAATCACCTGTCCTACCTGCCACAAAGCAGTGTGGGGGGAGGAATCTCCATCTTTTTTAATGGTCAGAAAAGAATTTTCACGCTCCTTGATTTACTTAATTTACTTATAGAAAATCAAAAATTGATTAATCTGCAGAAGGTCTCTATCCCAAAATCTATTTATATGGCGTGATTCTATGTTAGTTAGATTTTCATTACTGTAACAAAATAGCTGACATAAATAACTTATGGGAAGAAAATTCCCTTAGCAAGGGAGCAAGTAGATTCAGACAGACAATAACTAGTACAAGATATGCCCCTGAAAGACACATGGATGCAGCCTACTTCCTCCAACCACCCTCTACATCCTAATAGTCTACTGATGAAGTCTGCGCCTTCATGATCCAATCACCCCTCAGAAGTACTGCCAGAAGAAGGCCAAGTCTATGACACATTAGTCTTGGAATAGGACTCTTCCTATTCAAACCACAAGTTCCAACTTTATTATAGTTGTGCAGCACAACTCCATAGTCCATGGGACTGGTGTGAAATGAAAACAGTTAAAAATATATACACATTAAAAATGTATATATTTAAATCACACACACACACACACAAGAGAAGGTCATTGTCCCAAGTGTGAAGTTTAGGTAACCACCTAAGTCCCATCACCTACATTGACATTTCAGTGCTGTCTGAGGTTTTCAACATAACAGTATATCCTGCTTTCCATTGGTTTTACAGGATTAGGCACTGATCTGGCATCAACGGCACAGATGTAAACAAAAGGAACCAGTAACTTCTCCAGCTGTTCAAATACAAATTCAGAACTGGAGTAGCATAATGTTAGGTAGAGGACAAAGATCTGAGGATAACTCAATTATTGCTGAAACAGAAAGCAACAGCACCTGACTGTACTCCCAGCCCCACGGACCCAGGCCTACCTCAGTTTGTCAACTATGAAAACTTAGAAAAGACAATCATATCATTCCATGTGAATCTGCTAAATAACTCCAGGTAGGAGAGCCATAGAAAAGACTCCTACATCAGAGAAGAATATCTCTCAGACTAACAGCTAGAAAGTTCCATACAGCCTAACTATATATTCTGTTTGACATATGATATTTTTAAAACTATGAAAGCTCACTAGAAAAATCTGACATTTCTGACTCTCTTAAATAATCAAAAGAACTTTGACTCTTTTGGGATCCACACACCTTTTGGTAACTCTCAGTCAGAATTGGAACATGACTGATATTGGATATGACTAAGTCCTCCAAGTGGACAGTCTTCCTTAATGTCCAGCATCATCCTGATCATGATATACATGATACCTGCCTAGCCCTAGCTGTTTATCTATTTATGCTTTGGCTTCATGAGCTCTTCTAGCTTTGAAATATCACTGAAAGGCCTAGCCCCTCCCATAGACCACCTGATTGAATAAAATTATAGTACAATATACTAGAGTTGCTATAACCAACTCTTAGACTTTCTGGAAGCTACATGAAAATAGGTATAAGCAAGAGAAGGAGGAAGAAGATGACGACAGATAGCAGATGATGGTAGTAGTTACCCCTGTTACACACTTTCCAAAGCTATGTGAGTAGACCACAGGAAGCATCTCTAAGGAGTACCCAGAAGCCAAAGTTGACTGTCAATATCACCAAATTCCCAGCCTCCAGATCAATATTAAGTTGTCCCTGAGAGAAACTCCATTCTTAATTCCCTAGAGCCTGTCACCTCCTGGGATGCTGTTCGATCCAGGTGAATTCCTTCCTCCAAAACCATAGTATACTCTAGGTTCAAAGGGCCTCTCAACTAAAATAGAAAATAATTTGTTTGGCTTACAGCCCAACATTGACAGAAGTCAGGGGCAGGAGTTTGAAGAAGGAACCTGAAGGCAGGAACTAAAGCAGGGATCATGAAGGAAGGCTCTTTACTGACTGGCTTACTTCAATGGCTTGCTCATCTTTCTATCTTATACAACCTACGACCACCTGCCCAGGGGTGACATCATCCATAATGGGCTGGACCCTCCCACATTATCATTAATCAAGAAAATTCCCATAAGCATGCCCACAGGCCAGGCTCATTAAGGCAGTCCCTCAATTGTTCCACCTTTCAAGGTGACTCTAGTTTGTATCAAGTTGATAAAAATTAACCAGCACAAGCGCCTAACCTTATAGGAGTAAGGCTCACTCCATCTCTGGGATACAAACCTTAATAAGTTTGAGTTTCATACTAAAGCTAACTAGTCTTAGAAAAGCTTCTACCAGAGTCTTACCAAAACTCATACTCTGAAACATCTTTTTTTAATAGCTAGACAAACTCGTGGGCTGTTAGACAAGACAAGCTCACAGTCCCTGCTAGCTTCCAAAGTTCATAGTGAGCAAGACTGTCTTTTTCAGGTGAGAACCACCCAAAATGTAGGTTCATCAAAGTGGAACCACAATACCTGCTGTGGGCATTTGAGCAGGCTCATGGTCTCTATCACCCCTAGAAAAGAGACTCAGGGAACTATAGGCTGGAGAGTAGGTGTTGCAGTCAACAGAGTAATGGATAGACCAGTATCCACATTCTCTCCCAGAAAGGCCATCACTAGAGAACCTGGGCTGCTGTCAGCACGTGGGAGGCCAAATTACAAGGTCCCTTCTGGGTAAATAGAAAGCATGGACCAGCCCACTGGATGTTCTTTCAGCAAATTCCTTTCAGCTCTGTTGCTTGACAATTTGCTTTTCTCCACTGGAGGGAATACTTCAGTCTAAAGAAGCAGCGTAGGTCATTCAAAGTCAGATCATGCTGGCTTGAAACCTTAAAGGAAATCTTTCAAGTTCTTAGGCTCAGTGCTCCCTTCTCAATAGCCCTTATCAGCTACCTTATCACTCAAGAGCTGCTGCCATTAGGTGATCTCATGTTACAATTTCCCAGGTTACTCTTGTTCTACATTGGCTACATTTGTGATGGCTGCTTCCTGGAACATGAGCAAGGACAGCCATCTACCAATCTCAGTGACTTATGGCTTACTGCCCAAAGGCAGTGTGCTTTTATTCTTATGGCTTCAATTTCCCAGAATGACATTTCTAGTCTTTTTTTTTTTTTCTCTCTCTCTCAAGGAAGAAGCAGCTAAACGGAAAAGGAAAAAGAACTGGAAAGGAAGATGAAGAACAAGGAAGAAAATCTCCTGGAAAAAGAGTTCTGTATCTACAGCTGTATATAGAAATATAAATGCCTAGCCTGCCTATCTTATTATCAAATTTTTAAAAATCTTTGTGTAAAACTAAGGTGATAAGTAGGTGTAAGGGTTGTATATTGTGTGGGGAGGTTCAGCCAACTCCTGAACAAGCACAAAGATTCTGAATGGATCCCTTGTGTTCTTAGTGCTCTTATCATCTCTCTTTGTTGTGGCTAAAAAGAACATGTGTCCTCCACTCCTACCCCATGCTACACTCCAGCAGATAGATATATATAGATATATAGATATATAGATATATAAATTGACAGAGGAGGAAAGAAGAGGAAGATATAGAATTTCGAGCAGTAAGCTTGGTACTAGAAACTCCTTCAGCTGTGATATGTTAGAACAAGTTGTCTCAGTCAAGCCCCAGACACAAGCAAAGAAATAGGAAATGACTGGATGTTGGATTCTCTCAAGCCTGAGCTACACACTCCCCCAACCCCCACCTCCAGTTTGTCAACTGGTCACTGCTCAGAGCCTCACAATGGAACTCACCTACTATAAAGCATTCCTGAGGACTGGATAAGCTTTACAGAGCCCTTAGAACAGAGCCTGTTCTTTAGGAAATGTTCAACAGATGTTTACCTGCTTGTTTATAAGGTTGATACTTGTAAGCAGCCAAAAACGACAGCCTTCTTATTTCAGGAAGAACTAAAGTCACTACATACGATTTCTAAGGTCAAGTACTCAAACTCCTACAGGCTTCTGGAAAGGTTATTTGTAGCATCTGTGACCTCTGAAATAGCAGGCACATTTTGAGGGACAATGAGTATGTTCGTGTTTCCAGGAAGAACTACAGCTTCTTTTTTTTTATATCCCAATAGCAGTTCCCCCTCTTTGCTGTCCTCCCAGTCCTTCTCCCCATATTAAGACTGGACAAAGCAACCCATTATTAGTAAAAGGGTCCCAAAAGTAGACAAAAAGTCACAGACAGCCCCTGCTCCCACTGTTAGGAGTCCCACAAGAAAACCAAGCAACACAATTGTGACATATATGCAGAGGCCTAGATCAGTCCCATGCTTGTTTCCTGGTTGTCAGTTTGTCTCTGTGAGCCCCTGTGAGCCCAGGTTACTTGATTTCGTAGTTTTGGGGGTTTTGTTTTGTTTTGTTTTGTTTTGTTTTGTTTTGTTTTGTTTTTGTGGTATCCTTGACCACTCTGGCTCCTACCTACACTCTTTCCTCCTTGTCTTCCAAAGGATTCCCCAAGCTCTGCCTAATCTTTAGCTGTAGGTCTCTGCTTCTGTTTCATTCAGTTGCTGGGTACAGCCTCTCTGTCCTCTCTGAACACCAACTAAGCTTCTTGAGGTGTCCTTGGCCCATCAAAGATCTCTGCAATTGTGAATGTGGCTATCTAGAAGGCCAATGTAGCCCAGCCAAGGGGAATTGCACCTTTTTCTCTAGAATTGAGGGTCTGCAACAGAGCAGCACACACAGTAGATTCTGCTTAACATCTTGACTTCATGGTCTGTTACACAAATCTCCATGGGTGAAATAGCCATAATTAGAGTTGAAAGATTTTTTATTAATAGTCTGTTTTGAATTGATTTTATTTGGTTATTGTTGTTACTTCCTGGTTTTATGCAATAGTGGTAACCCATAAGAACCTAGAGTCATCTATACAACAAGAGCAGGTAACAAGCATGTCTATGCACAGGGGTACACACACATACAAGATAAGAATACTACACACAATAATTTAGAGCCATGTGCTTTAGATAAATGGTAAATAGGCTGGGAGATAAATAACTTGTCTCTAAAAATTTCTACTGTTATTTAACTAGGAGGTGACTCTGACCAGACACTGTCCAACAGTTTCCTAAGCTCTCAAAACAGACTCTCAGGCAAACCTGGGTCTCTACCATGAAGATAGCTGAGACTGTCATCTGCCCCTGAATTAAAATGTACCAAGGAAGATTCAAACTCCAACCCTTCTAATGAGCTCAGGGGAAATTTTATTTAAAACTAAACAGTATAAACAACACAAAGAAAGACATCAAATAGAACACAATCACCTCCCAAAAGAGTGTGTGGAGGAAGAAAGCATGGTGGTGACATTTTGTCACAACTCGAAGTGTAAAAGGAAACTCCACTCTTCCAATTACCACTCATGAAAGACAAAATGGGAAGATGTAAAACAATGACCATTGTGCTGCGGTTACAGATTTTTGTGGCCAAAAATTTAGAAAGAGCACAACTGAAATAGCTTGTCTCTGCCCTGCCCTGACAGAGGTCTCACCTAGAGAGACATGAAGCTTAGAGGTGACAGGCATTTGCACTCAGCTCAAGTGCAGATTCTGCTTGCCAGCCAGGCTCCTACTGGGGCTGCCAACCACAACAGAACACCTATGCACACTTCTCCATGTGGCCTGGGGTTTCTCACAATGTAGCAGCAACACTAAATATATATATACATATATATATATGTGTACATATATATATGTATATATATATATACATATACATATATATATATATTCATGAATTTGAAAGGTGGCAGGGGACTCAAGTGGAGTTGAAGGGAGAAAAGGAAGAATAGAAATTATGTAAATATAGTCTATATGAAATTCTAAAAATATATTGTTTTAAAAATGTGATTATGTCAGTAAACAAGTAGAAACTGCAATGTCTCTTTTGATTTAGCCTCAGGGATTATATAATGCCATTGCCTGTACCTTCTGTACCTTCTGTTGGTTACTGATAAGTCAAAGACCTGCTTTGGTTCAAGGGGAAATGACACAGATGAGACAAATGCCTCAACCTGTAATGTTGTACACCTTAAATATGCAGTGTTTACACATTAAAACCTAAACTAATGTGGGCTGGGCTGACGGCTCAGGTGGTGCAACAAGTTCTAAATACAGATCCTAGCACCCATGTAGAAGTCTGGCATGATCCCAAGTGTACCTGCAACCTCAGTGATGGGCTGAGAGGGAGCAGACACAGAAGAGTCATAACTTGCTGGCTTCCAGCCCAGCTCCAGCTTCAGTAACAGGCCGTGTCACAAAGGAATAGGTCAGACAGTGATAGAACAGAACATCCAACATCCCTCTCTGGTCTCTACTCACATAAGAGTAGACATTAACACGCACATAACGTGCACACGCACACACACAAGTCAGGAGTAATGCAAATAAATCTCACATTTTTTCTAGGCTGAGATAGATACTAAAAATGACCTAGATGGAATATTGACTGCTCCAAATTCACCGAGACTCTGGACAAGGGTGAGTATTAATATATAGAGGACCCATGAGTACACATAACATATTTTTAAGTGTTTATTTGGCAAGTTAAAGTAACGATAAATTCTCCATCACTAATTGTAAACCAGAGATGGCTGACCAAGGCTGAGTTAAAATTTCTTTGTGTAACAACTATGGAGAATGGCTTCTTCAGCAGTTTAATCGTGTAAACAAGATGCAGGGTCAGGGAAGGTTTGTCTATAACCTACTTAGGAAAAACTGTTCTTAAGAACTTTAGCACTTTAATCACTTTAATTGTTTGCATGCCAATTAATTGGCACTGCTAATTATAAATGAGTTATCTGTTCATTAAAGCGGGCTTAGACGAATGTCAGCTCAGAAGCACTTAGCAGTTAGTGTGTATTGCTTTGCAGGCTACAAGAAGGGAAAAAAACCCTGCATTTCCTTAAAAATGCTTTCATTATGACCAGAAATTCTCATCGTTTGTTTTCCGCTAATTCTGATTCATGCCACTAGGCTGCTATAATACGATTTTAGTAAATAAAACTTGAAGAGAGAGAAAGAGAGAGAAAGAGAGAGAGAGAGAGAGAGAGAGAGAGAGAGAGAGAGAGAGAGAGAGAGAGAAGGAGATAAAAGTGGTCACTTTCTAACAGCCTTGTATATAAGGTCACAGAGCATGTCCCAGCATGCAACTCTTCCATCTCTCACAGAGGCAGAATCACACGTGTCATATGAAAATGCTACTTTGTGGTCCAGAACCAAGAGCCCTAGAAGGCACTGAGCTTACAACAGTGGGAATCTCTCCAGACTTCTCAGTCCGCACTCAGAGCTGAATCTTGAAAGTCTGCACAACAAACTCTCACTGGTGTTTGAAATTGAACCCCTAGGCACTAATGAATTCAAGTTTGGTTATTGTAGTCCAATGTCTTTGCAACTGAGGGAGAATGTCCCGACTTTGAATCATCGTAGCTCTTCGATGTTGTCAGGAAAGAGGCTGAGGAGTTGGGTTTCCTGAGCACACAGCTGAGGCCAGCAAGGTAAACTCAGATTAATTCTAACACATGTTATGTCTCTAAAAAATGCTTGTCAAGGCAATGAATAGCTAAATTCCTTGAAGGAGAAGAAAATTAGAGAGTACAAAATACTTTCTAGTAAGACATATAAAATAGTTCTTACAATCTAATGCAGCTGCCAGATTGGGTCCTCAAGGCAGGAACGTGACTGGTATGTTCACAGAGGACAGGAAGTGAGAGGCTAGGCAGGGTGAAGTGGAAGATGGTGAGAATGCCCTACCTTGCTTTCCTCTTGCTGTGACAAAACACTGACCAAACACAACTTTTGGTTGGTGGGGGAAGGGCTTATTTGGCTTATTTATCCTGATCACAGTCCAACCCTGAGGGAATTCAAGGGAGAAACTCAAGGCAGAAACCTATAGATCACGACTTGCTCAGCCAGCTTTCCTATAGAACCCAGGACTGTGTGCTTGGGGTGGTACTGCTCACAGTAGGCTGGGCCAGCCCACTTCAACCATTAATCAGAAAATTACCCCTCCTACAGACTTGTCTACAGGCCAATCTGATAGAGGTATTTTCTCCATTGAGATTTCTTTTTACTAGATGACTCCAGCTTACGTCCAGTTTGGGGGAAAAAAAAACTAAACAACATGGGGTAAAAAGACAAAGGGTAACAGACGGACACACAAATAGGTCTGTGTGAGAACTCCCAGAAATGGAAGGGTTTTGGACAAAAGAATGTGGTCTTTAAGATGAAGCAGAGAGATCAGCAAAAATGTTATTGCAACAGTTTAAATGGATTGATCCAGGCTGGTCATAGTAGAAGTAAAGAGAAGTGATCGGGGCTTGGGCATATTTTTCAAGTAGAATCATTAAGATTTCCTGATAAATGATGTACTATGTTGAGTTATGTTCCTTTTCCCAAAACTCGTGTCCTTCCTGGAACCATAGGATACGGCCATCATTGGAAATAGGGTCATCGCAAATGTAATTAGTTAATATGAAGTCATGTTAGGGTAAATCCTTAATTCAGTATGACTAGTGGAATTAAAAGAATAGAGGAAGAGACACTGAAATAAGCAGGCATAAGGGGGAGAAAATAGTGAAGATGTGACTCACAGGGAAGATGGCTGTGTACGGATGGAGGATGGAGGTCCACAGCTGCAAGCCAGTAAAACCAAGGACTTCCAGCAACCCCCAGAAGACAAAAACAAGACCTACAACTGCTTCTCCTTCTGCTTCTATGACAGAGTCCCAACCTTGGCAATGCCTGGCTTTCCATCTGCCCCACTATGATCACATGGAACCATGTTCCTTTTCTTTGTCAACTTATTTCAGCTATTCTCAAGTTAGCACTCATGTGACTGCTTCACCAACTGCCACCTCCTGACACCATGCAGGAAGATCCAGAAGCACAAACAAAAGTCGTGTTATCCTGATTGGCTGCTTATTGCCAGAAGAGTCCTCCACCCCACCCCAATACACAGAAGGAAGAATGGAAGGAAGGAAGGAAGGAAGGAAGGAAGGAAGGAAGGAAGGAAGGAAGGAAGGAAGAAAGGAAGGAAGAGAGGGAGGGAGGGAGGGAGGGAGGGAGGGAGGGAGGAAAGGACAAGGGAAGTCAACTCAGAATGATGGCATCTTTAAAATGAAAAGAAAAAGAAACATTCCAATCAATGGAGAGAAAGACAAAACTGTGAGGCCATGCTCTGAGCTCAGTTTGTAAACCAAGGGTGAAAGCTGAAGACTAGAAAGGACACAATTCAAAAGCACAAGGAAAGACGAAGGAAGCCACATAATGCTGGAAGATCCTGGCAATGAGTTCCAGGGTCCCTAGATTAATTGCACCTTGAAAGAAAAAAAAATTTTTTTAAATTTTAGACAGGCTCTTGTTTAGACAGCCCAAGTCTGGCTTCAACCTGTGATCCTCCTGCCTCCACCTCCCCAGTTCTGACGTTACAGATGTCTGTCTTTTTTATTGATGGATGTAAGTGGCATTGGATAGAATATCTCCATTACCATTACTACCCCATTGCTGTGCAGCAAATCAACTGAGTGACCTAAAGCAGCCATCTTTCACTTTAACTTGGTATTGTGGATAAGAAGTACAGAAAGCGTTCAGCTGAGCTCTTCATCTCTGCTTGACATACTCTCCATTCTAATGGCTAGGACTGGAGCATGCTCGCCCCAGAGCTTCTCCTCTCACTTGGCAGCCATCTCTGTACTCTGGAACTTGCTCCTGAAGAGCTGCACCCCCCCCAAGCATCTCCTGTGCCTTGGGCTTCTTGTGGCTTAAAATACTCAAGATAATGTTATGTTGGGGTTGTGTTGTATCCTCTCTACCATCTTCAACTACACCCTCCTAGGAAACTCATCCCCAGGTCACATCTATTCTTAAACTGAAGTGTCCCCTCCTAAAACTACCCCACCCTCTCTAATTCCACTGCCTCTGCTCCTGCCACCCCAAGTCTGACACATGCCACTAAACCTGTTAAAGGCCTCCCTATATGGCATACTTCTCCTACTCACTCCCCAGCCAGATCAGCATGTCTTCCAGTTCAGAAATAACGTATTAAATCATGACTCTTTTATCAGTACCCATCAATTTTAATATTACTACTTAATATTAAATTAATCACTAAGTTAATCAGTAGCTCCCCCCTCCTCTGGAGTAATAAAAAGAACCTTGAACTTTCAATCAACTCTGTTTTCTTGCATGTTATTTTAGCCCCGCAATCTAGTTTTTTGATTCTTCACTGATACTGTTTGTTATTTCTTCATTCAGACAAGGAGTACTTAGATTTACCCACATAGTTAGAAGTTATTTATTCATTCTTCTTTTCTGAGTTCAATTCCATCCTTCAGGAAGTGAGTCTTCCTTTTAATCAATGCATCTTAAACTTGATATCACATCAAAAACATGTAAATATTTTTTAATCCAATGCCCAGTCTATACCTCAGAACAATTACACAAGAGCATTGGTGTTTTATAAGACTCCTCCTGTGATTCTGATGTGTGATCAGGACCAAACACTTACAAACAAAAAATCCTTCAGCCAAAGCCTTTTAGTAAGAAGTTTCAATCACTGCTCTTGACTGGAAATGTTTGCAAAGCTATCTGCCTCCATTACAGAATGATAATGGAGATAGATACCAATTTCTACATTAGCAATTACCTTCTTTTACTGTGTTGAAGATATTATCCTGCCATCTTCTGACTTCTATCATTCCTGAAGTAAACTGTCAGTCCAACACCCTTCCCTACACAGTTGGCCTTATTTGTCTTCTGGTTACTTTTGAAGTTTTTTCTTGACCTTTGACCTTGGTTTTTTAGTTTCATTAATGAGAGGGACCCTGCAGGTATCCATGAAGGTATTCTTTATCCACAAAGAATGGGAATGACAACCTGGATCAGACTTCAGAGTCTGAGGCCAGGTGGTTCACTGTCAGCATACTCAGAACATAGCACAATTTGGAGAAAGGTTTCCATGCAACAATCATTTCAATCCAGGTGCACAATAATGCTTAAGGTGTGACTACATAGAAACTCCTTTATGAGGTACCTGTGAGCATGAGGGTGGGCCTGGAATCTAATGTGGTCTCTGACTGAGATTGCATAGAAGTTAGCAATCTGTAAAGTACGTATGACTTCTCCCATAAGGATGAGTAATGGTCTAAGAAGGAAAGAGTCTGAGATAATCGTTCTAGGTAATTTGATTGAGTTCTGCATTTATAGAAAAAGGTTAGTGAGGTCTGCCTCCAGAGATAGAAAAAGGCCATCAGGTCATGAAGAAAATCCACCCTAACCTTTTAGGGAGAACAGGTATTTTTGCCCCTCAATTAAGAAGAATCCCCTGTAAGTTTAATATTCCTGGTTTCCCTAGAGAGTTGTGACACAAAGATGGCTCATAAAACTATGGACCCCTTCTCTGGTGGAATACCTCTTACATCCAGATTGCATTGGATTCCTGCAGCCAAAGATCAGCCAAATATGAGATCACAGTCCCAAAATTACAGCTTACAAAAGCAAACATTTGACCACAGGTCAGAGTCAGCAGAGTGACTAGAGAGTTCCCCTAAGTACTGAATGTGTTCTCTAAATAAGTGTGAATAGAGGTGGCTTAAACAGCGTGGTTAAACGTAACCAGCAGCCATCAGCCAGTTTTGGGAAAGGAAATAACAGAGGTCAAAACATAAAATAATAGAAAACAAAAACTTGGAAAATGTTAGCAGACTGGAGAGGCCAACAAAAAAGTGACCTGGGAGATCTTAGGAGGAGACCATGAGAGGAGGAAAAGGAGACATGCAGAGAAGCAGGAGAAGGGCCTTGGATAAACAAGATGGGACTTTGAAAGAAGATGTCAAATAATGAATGATCTAGGGAGATGACTCCATGGATAAAGTGCTTATCACACAAGCATCAGGACTGGACATTAGATTCCCCGGCTCATACAAATATCAGGCTGATGAGAAGGCTGTCTGCAATCTCAGCACCAGCAAGGCAGAGACAGGGCTTCACAGGCAAGCTATCTAGCTATGCTAGTTGAAATTGGTGGGTTCTAGGTTCAGAGAGACTCTGTTTTAGCATATAAAGAGGAGAGCAGTCCGGGAAGACCCCTGATGCTAACCTTGTTATTTGACATGAAACACTTGTGCACATGCACCCACATACATGTGAACATGCATGCATACACACACCATACACACATACACTGAAAACAAAAGATGAAGTAAAGAGATGGCAACAGAACATTGAGAATTTTCAAAAATATTAAAACATACAAATCCTCAGATTTAGGAAATAAATCTAATCTAATCATGTGAATTCTAATCATGTTTCATTTCCTAAATTAAGTGAATTCCAGTTTTAGGCACATCTTAATGTGTTCTACAAGAGAAGGTATAACAAGATCATACTTACAAATTCTTGTTGCTACTTTTCCCTAGGCCAAGCTAGGTCAGCATCCTCATAAGATATTTTGTGTGTTTGGCTTTGTCTTTTGTTTTTCAAGTAGGTGGATTTCCATAAAGCATTTCACTGAGAGTACACACCATGATTATATTGTCTAGAGCAAGAACATTAGTTCAAATGCCCTGCTGCAGGAATTCCCAGTGCCTCTGCTCCTGCTCCTTGTGGTTTCCATGTAGAAGCTCCATTCCTGACTAACCCTGGCAACTGTCCCCAGGTTAGGATAGGTGCCCACCCACCACATCCATTTTCAGTTTCTCTACACTTCTAGACCTTTCCATTCCTTGATTCCTAAAAGCAACAATGCTACACACTCAGAGTGGTATTGGTTCTGGTCGGTCTCACACTTTCAGGTTGTTTGAGTTTAATTTTGGTTTTCATTTTGGTTATTTTGTCTACACAAAAGGCTTTAGGGAGTGATTTCCACAAATAGAAATCCCTGTAGATATTTCCTTTCTCTTCTTTGAAGAAGAAAATGCAAGTTTGATTCTGGCTCACATATTGAGTAACCAAACTTTTATTAATTGATTGGCATTTTTTTAAATAGAAAAGAACACGTTTTTTTATACACAAAGATTATGGGAAGGAGAGGAGAGAGAGGAAGATGGAGAAAGGCAGTAGGAGAGAGGAAGGGAAGAAAAAAGAATGAGGGGGAGAGAAGGAAGGAGGGAGGGAAGAAACTGTTAGCCTGGATACCAAGAAAAATCTTTTCAAACTTTGATAAATGCTGGTGTAGCTTTACTTTAATTCTTACTGCATTCTCCTTCCACCATCTGATGAACACAGGTGAGGTCCGAAACTGTCAAGCTTCTCTCAGGATTAACACATCCCAGGGAACTCTTTGGGTAGACTCCAGTATTAGACACCTTGAAGTAGGACTAGGAGTGTGGGTCAGTGTAGAGCCCTTGTTTATGTGTGAGGCTCTGGGTTTGATCCCCAACACTACAAAAAAAATGAAAGTTAAATCAGAAAACTTGAGGGATATATCTTGTTAATAATATATGATAACTAGAAACAGATTTAACTTTGTATTCCTGGTAGTAAGATATAAATCTAGAAAGATTTAACTGGTCTTCCATTTTATAATTCATTTAAGGAAACATCAGACATGGAGGGGAAAATTAACAAGAAAAAGGTAAAAAAAAATGTTATATAAAATTGGGTTTTTGCAGTAGAAATCTGTGGAGTTCCATTACTCAGATTGCTTCCAACACAAATTAGCTTGGCTCATTGAAAGATGAGAAACATTGTCTAGCAAGTCCAAGCCTTCTTTGGATTATTGACAGCTCCCCAGTTTCCTGTCCATCTTCCTGTACTTCACACTCGCTGTGTTCTCTGTGTATAATCACATCCTCATCTCCAAAGTATATAGGAGTTACCTCTACATCTTCCTTTTTCATATAGTAAAAAGACATAAGTAAAAGGCCAGTCTTACCACAGAATTAACAGTCAAAATAAAGTGCCTTAGAAACTGTAGTCTTTTTACCATGCAGAACCCACACAAAAGCAAAGTAAAATTACTTTTCTGTGACAATGCCCTAGCCCTCCAACCAAAGTCTCAGCAACAGGAGAGAGGGAGCCGGGTTTTCAAGCCTCTCCTAGGTCTCCACAACTGACTTGAGGTTTTGGTGCAGGCTAGAATCCAGGCAAACTCTTGATGACGATGATCAACCTGGCCATTGTTGTTATTACCATCAAGACTCCCTCTGTCATGAGACCACCTGCTTCTCAGATGCAGTTCTGAGTCCTGAAATAACCCAGGGAATTATTATTATTGTCATGATTATCATCCTTTTTATACATGAGAAAGCTAGAATAGGTAACTCAATCAAGGTCACACCAACCATACATAGTGACTTGTATCACATTTTCGTAAAATCTTTTGTGCAAGCCAAAGTTTTCCAGTTTTCCACACAGTGGAGAAATTAGAAAAGTTTGTTGCCCCTCTGTGTGGAGCAACCCTGTGAGAACACAACTTGAGCAGGAACTCAACAGGAGCGATGGGTGGCGGCCTCTGCTCGTGTGCCCAGAAGAACCCATTATGATGTGTACAACCTGAACAATGGCACACATGAACCCACACATCTCTGATTTCAAACCTCATGACCTTTCCAGTCGCTGTTACTCCCAGAAATGATGATTCATAATCCTTCTATGTTGGCTTCTAAAACCATTAGAATTTCTCTTTCATTTCAAAGCAATTTGAACTTTCCTTTGTGGGTCGTTTGCATTGCTTAAGCTTTGGATTATGATGGGTGAGTCATTTGTTACCATCTGCCAACAAAGAATGCTTAAATGGTACTTAAAGGGACCTGCTACCAAGCTCGATGACATGAGTTCAAGCCTAGAACCCATATGGAAGAATGAAAGAACCAACTACAAGTTGCCCCCGGACCTCTGCACATACACAAACACATACTATAAGTAAAGTAGAGAAAACTGTTTTAAATAGCTCCCACAGTGTTATCTTTGCTACACGACCCACACTAGTAGCAGCCATGGGGGAAAGAAGTGTGGTTGGTACAGCTTCGTCTTTCCTACCATAGCAGTACGATCTCACAGCATGGCTGAAACCAAGTAAACCCAGCCTTCCATCCCTACCGTGGAGTGGCAACATGGCTGCACAACCACAGCCCTACACAAGGGCTCGCTAACAGAAACCCTGACAAATGGCAAAGCATAAGCAGCCATAGCAGGCACTAGGGTAATAATTTATTTTTAATACCATGCTGTCTTTAACAGTGCAATTTCCTCCGGGGTGTTTGCTTTGAGATTGCAAGATAATTACATCTCAGAAACCAGGCTAATTACAGTTAACAGCCTGAAAACCAAAGGAACCCTCCCCTCTACCCCCGTCCCATCTTTTCCACTAGAATACCACACAAATTCCAGTTAAACTATGGAACATCATTCAGGAAGTCCATTTGATGAGTGCTTAGCAGTCCGTTCTCCTTCTGCACAGCACATAGATCATTCTCAGTGATGTAAAGGAGCGGGATCTGGTTAATACCGTCTTGGTGATTCAGATAAAGATGCAGTAAAAAGAAATAATGACAGGTCTTTCCACAAAAATGGAGCCTAAGTGTTTCTAGGGAAAATCTGGGGAGGGGGTGTTCAGAGAGGGCGGAACACAGGTGAGCACGTTCCTGTGTTGTGTAGATAAGGTTACCAGTGGTCTCCAGACACCACTGAGAGGTGCTTTGGAATGAATAATCAACCAAAGTGGGTCATGTCTACGTAGGGCTAAAGACTGAAAGAGATGTGAGAACTCATCCAGTCAGTAGCCATGAGCCTTTAATATTCAGAATGCAAAACAAGGTGTTCTGACCATGGGAACCTCAAAAGAGACCAACCACACCATGACTTGGTGGTTCACTCAGAAATAGTCCTCATCCTTTTTATAGATACGATGCACTGAGCAGGGTTACGAATGTAAACATCCCAAGGTTTTGTCATCCTTCCGACCCTAAATGTTAGTGCAGTTTCCAACCTGCTGTGGTATGGATATGGTTTGTCCTCCAGAGACTCACAGGCTGAGGTTGGGTGTACAGTGTAGAGTGCTGAGATTGTAGAACCTTTAAGAGAACAAGCTTAAAGGAAGGTAATTAGGTCAAATGGCACCACTCTCAGGAGGGATGAATGGAGGGCTTAAGGACTTGGCCTATTTTAAGGAAGTCTGACACCTTACCTGAATCCTTCTTCCACAAGTACCACTCACCTCTGCTACATATAATTCTGCCATTGTCATGCACAAAACCCTCATCAGAGCCAACTAGATCCCAGTGTCATAGCCACAAGCCTATGAAGTGAACAAACCTCTTTTCTTTATAAACTACCTAACCGCTAGAGTTTTGTCATAGCCAACTAAAATATTAAAACTAAACTTCACAGTGTCTTAGCTGAGATAAAGACTCTCTCCTTGGCTGTAGAGACTGATCAGTCAGCAAAATGTTTGCTTTACAACTATGAGGACCTGAGTTGAATCTCTATAACCCATGTCAAAAATCATGCATTGTGCCATGTTGGGGAGGGGGATTTCTGAAGTTTAATGACCAGCCAGCCTAGCCTTCTTGGTGAGATCCATGCCAGAGAAGAGACCTGTCTCAAAACAACAGCTCCTGAGAACCACCACTCAAGGTTGTCCTTTGTCCTCTACACACACGTGTGCACACCCACTCACACATCTTCACTTCCACACTTACAAATACACATTCAGACTCTCTCCCTTGAATAGCCTTTCTGCTCCAAATACTTACCAACTTTTAAATAATTTATTCTCTGATTTGCTTGCAGTTTCTATTGGCTTTTAAAATCTGTAAGTCAAACACCACAACTACTCTGGCTTAATTTGGCATCTCATGAAATCTTGAAACTACATTTACTTCCCTTTTTAAATATCTTACTTTTGTTTAGATGTCTAATTGTTTTGTCTACATGTCTGTCAGGGTATCACTTGCATTCTTGCTGCCCAAGGAGACCAGAAGTCATCACATCCTTCAGACTGGAGTTACAGACAGTTGTAAGCTGCTGTGTGGGTGCTAGGAATTTAATCCTGTCTTGGTTTTGCTCTAAGAGTTAGGAGCCCTTTCCCTCCTGCCACAGACACAGGTAGCTACTGGTGTTAGAGAGGTGTCAGCCACTCACTCATATTAGTGGGTCTCCGCTACTCTCAGTATTGCCTGGGAAATGTTACCAGGGCTTCTCGTGGGATGGGCCATCTTTATCAGCTCTTCGTCTCCACATAGCCATGCCTAAGCATTATGGTCCTAAGATTTGGATTGGGGGTGCTGGGGAAATGTGAGATCCCCAAACCTAAGCCATTCTCCCAACCAATTTTACCAGTAATAAATCAGTACTACTGGCCACCTGCCTGAGTCAGACTTTCAGTTCCAGTTTAGCTGCTATTCATTATAAATTTAGCTTCCTTGTAAAGATCTCAGGGAGATAGGGAAGTGAGACAGGATATGATTTGGCTATCAAGCCATGGAATCATCACAATAGCCAAAATCACTAGACAACCTCCCTTCTTCAAAACTCATTGTTCCTTGTGTCTGGCACTTAGCCTCGAAGGGGCTCATGATCTAGAAGAACACTTTGTCTACCTTGCAAGTTAAGTCTCTGTCATCATTATCTAAAGGAAATTGTGTCTGCTATGAAAGAACATTTGAAATGTAGTCTGTGAAGTTTAAAAGGAATTTCATTACAGAAGTCTGTAAGGATGAAGTCAGGGTGCTAAGTTACAAGTTGGGGGCGGGGCTTTTGTTTTTGCAGATGGGCCTCAGAAAAGAATTTATTCACTAAAGAGGGAAAAATGAAAGGAAATGATTCTCCTACAAGCCCCCAACACCCATGCTCATTTCTGGCAAAGGTGAAACCCCCCAGCTGTTGGGTTGACAGGATTTTTCTGTATAAGTGCCAGGAGACCCTGCCCACAGCCAGGAGACTCTTCCTCACTCTACCACATGCACACACACACACACACACACACCCCTCATATTGGAGAGTGGGGTTCATTTACATCCATTATGGTCATAAAGGCCAAGTGTCTCCTTGAAATGAAGCTGTGAGGGAAACGTGTGCTTGGACATTTAAAGTCACTTTCTTCTGGAGAGTTTTCACATCTCATCCCTCATTCTCTTGAACAAGTTTAGGGCAGGTAAAGGGCAGGTTTGCTGTGTAACAAGAATACTGCTTCTGAATCATTCTCATAAAGTCGGGTCAGCAGTCAACCACAGTTAGCCTGTTCTTCCGTGAGCAGAGAAAATCCCATTACCGGGGTCTCGGCTGGTCACGTAAAATGGGCAGGCCACAGTGGGGGGCTCAAGCTAAACTGTCCAAGTGCAACCTCACAGGATTAAGCTGAGAGTGAAAGGCAGTGACTAGTAAAACCCTGCAGCAATAGTTGAGTGGAAGTAAATTTTAGTTGATAGCATTGATGAAGATGGAATTAAATGCTTTGTATGGAATTTTAAATACTCTCAAAATACCATATTTGAAATTTGGAGTTGTGTTGACTCTCTAAACACCATAGCTATTTTAAACAATTGTATTTTCCTCTAACATATTTTTATTGATAACTTGGGAATTTCACATAATGCATCCCAATCCTCACACTCGTTTCCTAGTCCTCCCATATCTGACCCTCACCTCCCCTGGAGGAGGAGGAGGAGGAAGAGGAAGAAGAGGAGGAGGAGGAGGAGGAAGAGGAGGAGGAGGAGGAGGAGGAGGAGGAGGAGGAAAAGGAGGAGGAGGAGGAGGAAGAGGAGGAGGAGGAGGAGGAAGAGGAGGAGGAAAAGGAGGAGGAAGAGGAGGAGGACAAAAAACAGAAACAAACAAAAAAAATACAACTTACTTTGCCCATATACTGATGGGAGCATGGTCAAACTCCTGGTGGCCAGCCCCCTAAAGAAAACTGAGTCCTTCTCCACCCACACCCCCACCAGAAGCCATCCAGGCAACAAAATTGTGCTATAGATATCTCTTTCAGACCATGTGACTTATATCACAGAATTTAATTAAAATGCATTAAATAGTAGCCCATTTAAGCTGCAAGACAAAAAAATGCAATAGAAAAATATAAAAGACCTGTACCCATAAAGCTCTGATAGGCCGGCAGATGATACCCCCTTTCTGACTGGTCTCAGGAACAATCTTAGGTAAGGGATAGCCTCACCTAATCATTTCGTTTTTTCCAAAATTGTCTTGAGTTCCATTGTCATCCTCTAAGAGACACTCAAAGCAAGCATATCGTGTTGTGTGACTGTGGAGATGTCACTGATGGTTTTCTGTTATCCATTAACTCAAAAAACCTGTTTTTCTGTAATTGGACCTCAGATACACAGAATTGGCTTTCTCACAGGCCTTGATTGATGGCACTCTTCCCACTGGTCAGTGCCTGGCTGTTTTTATTTAGTTATTTTTAATAAGTTATTAAGAATTCATGAATGCATCATCCAAAAACTAAAAGGATCTCCATCCAGCCATATGCTTCCCTCCGCCCCTCTCCACCATCATGCCTCCTTTTCCCATTCAACATAAGCATCCTTTCGAGTCTCAGGTCAATTTCCTCGCTTTACTCTGCATATACTTTCACCTATTAAATATTAATAGGTATGCACACATTCTACATTAGCATTTTAACTTAATTTTGGTATCATGCTTTAAGTACACTGAGAACTACTTTATTGTAAGCATGATATGGGTTAGATTTATCCATGCTGTTGGAACTTGCTATGGTTCACTTGTTCGGGGTTTCTATGATAAGCTGTAAAGTGAGTATGCTACAGTTTATTCTCTGGGTCCTAGTGTTACTTAGGCATCGCACGTTGCTGCCAGGGTTTTGCCATTGTGAACAACGATGCTGAGTTTTTGCTGTATGTGTATCCTACTGCACACACCCAGACTTTCTTTTGGATGTGTACTAGGAAATAAAATGTGGGTTCAAGACTCCACAAATCATCTGTTTCCGAACATAGTGCTAGCTCTTATTGGTACCCGTTGCATCCTCAACATCAGGAGATATTACACTTTTCCAAGGTTATAGTATTCCTCATTGGCAGTGTCAGACATTTGCATTTTACCTAATTAAATAAATGCATAAAATCATCTCTCGTTGTAGCTATGATTTTCCTTTTTCTAGTCACTCATGCTGTTGAACATCCCTTTACATACACATTGGCATACATACAATAGAGTTTGGTTTGCCTGAGTGTTCTTTCCAATTTTCTACGTGTGTGTGTGTGTGTGTGTGTGTGTTCTTACTAACTTGAAGGAGTTGTCTACATATTTTAATGTTAATCCTCCATACTTATGTATATTCTGAATATCTATTGAAGTTTACAAGTGCTTTTAATATCATTAGATGGTCAATAGATTTGGAGTGAATACAGGGGAAAGCAAGGCCCCAGTTTTACTTGTTCTAAGTAGATAACGGATAATAATTTCTTGGTGGCTTTCTTTCATACTGATCAGTCATTACTGATGTGTCACGTGGTTCTCTATTCCTTCTGCCATCTCGTCTATCTCTGCCCCAACTCACGATGTCTTTCCATTCACTCCGATTTTTCAAAACTAGTCTGACTACTCCTGGATCTTCACCTCTTCCTGTAAAGTCTGAAATCATACTGTAAATTATCACTTCGCAAGCATCTTGTGTCTATAGGCAAAATCAAACTCTGGGGGCTTTCTAAGATTTTTCAAAATTCCTGAGAAGTTCATATATGTTTACAATAAAATATAAACATTATGATCATGTAAGCACTACATTTACCCCTTCTAACTCTCCCACATCCTCCCAACAGCTCCCCCACAACCTTTGGTTTTTATAGCCTACCAAGTCTCACCAGTGCTGTCCATATGTGCATGGGTGTGCGGCCATCCATTGGAGCACAAGAAACCTACCAAAGCCACAGCTTCAGACAGCTACCTTTCTTCCCCAGCTACCTCTTCACAAGGTCTTACAAATTTTCTCTAAAGAGATCTCTCACTAGATTTGCTTCAGTTGCATTATATTTGATCATTGGAATTTTATGCACTTGTTTTCTCCTTAGTATGCTTTATAGTTATACGGAGGAATGCAAGTGGCATTGTTCTTATACCAAGCCACCTAATTATAGCCTCTTATTACTTGTAATAATTTGTAGATAATTTGAATTTTCAGTGTAAATTATTGCTAACTGCAAACAATGACTGTTTTTACTGCCTCCTTTCCCACTCTTACGCCTATGATGTCCTTTCCTTCCCTTATTGAGCTGTCCAGGGCCATCAGTATAGTGTTAAAGAGTATTAATAGGGAACAGGTTTCCTTTTCTGATGTCTTCCTGCTCTAGCACACATCCTGGGGATCTCTTTAGTTCTGTGACTTATTCTACTGTCAGAACTTATCCTGACACAAATTTACTGTCACCTGGATCTATTGATCTTATGGTTTAACAAATACCTGAAACCCCACATGTTCCCTCATCTTGCCTCATCTCTCACCTCAAGCCTTCCCATCCTTCATTTTAAAACTAGGAATAATACCACCATGTATATGATGCAAATGGGGAAACAAGAATCTTTCTTGAACCTATCTTTCCTACCAAGTGCCCTCTCAGCCAAATGTACTGACTCTAGTTCATTAATTTTGTTTTAACTCAACCTCCTTCCCAGCCATTCTACCTATGCCCTAAGTTCTTGTCTATCTTATTGTCTGTCATGTGTTCCTAAGCACTCAACTACAACCAGTGTCTCAGTTAGGGTTCCATTGCCACAAAAAAACACCATGACTACAGCAACTCTTATAAAGAAAAACATTTAATTGGGGCCTGGCAGGAGGCATGGCAAGGTACAGGCAAATGTGGTGCTAGAGGAGGCAGAAGTCTCCAAACAGTGTCATTCCTCTTACGGAAGTCAACACTGGCAAGCCTTCTTCATCTTTTCATTCCGTACTGCCAGGAGCACCCATGTGCTTTCTCATCTTTATCTGAGGCAATTTTTTAGCCTAGCGTTTCCTTTCTTGAATATCAGCCCACTCCTCCACAGCTGTTTTGAGTATCACACTCTGTCATTTAAATATTAATATTATGGAAACGGAGGAGAGAAAAATGCCTTTCATCAGATATGCAATGCTAGAGGAAATTAAGATTAATAAATGGTGACAGGCTCTAGAGAGGGAATAAAAGTTAAACTGCCTCGGACTATTTTCAGAAGTTGTTTGGGCAACGAGCATATCTTGTTGAATGCCCATGACTGTGATCGTTCTAAAGACCTGATTTCTGAAGACAGATCTGAAGTGATAAACCAGACCTTAGTTTTCCCCTTAGAGCACTTGTGCTCTGCATGTGCACATGTGGAGAGATCTTTGAAGGCAAGAAGCTGAGGAGTGTCTACAAATTAGGTATTCTTAATCAAATCTCAAATAACTACTATCTAGAGGAAAGGCAGGTTTTAGGTCTAAAAAAATAATGTTTTTACGTAGTACTGGGGATTGAATCCAGGGACTCATGCAAGCCTTCTACCACTGAGTTACATCCTCTAAAGTCTAGACCTGAATTTATTTCAATGTATTTAATTGTAAGATTTTTAAGAATTTCCTGCATTAATTGCATCTATATCATCTCAATTCATCTTCTACCCCCTCCCCACTCCTTTTCACAATTCATTTCCTCTTCTTTAAATATAATTGTCTTAGTTACAGTTGCTATTGCTGTGATAAAACACATGGCCAAAGAAACCTGGGGAGGAAAGGGTTTATTTGGCTTACACTTCCATATCACTGTTCATTATCAAAGGAAGTCAGGACAGGAACTCAAACAAGGCAGGAATCTGGAAGCAGAAGCTGATTCAGAGGCCATGGAGGGGTGCTGCTTCCTGGCTTGCTCCTGTGGCTTGCTCACTCACCTGCTTTCTTACAGAACCCCAGGACCACCAGACCAGATATGCCACCACCCACAATGGACTGGGCCCTCCCTCATCAATCACTAATAAAGAAAATGCCCTACAGCTGGATCATATGGAGGCATCTTATTGAGGTTCCCTCCCTTCAGATAACTCTAGCTTGTTTCAAGTTGACATCAAACTAGCCATCATAATAATATATTTATTATTTTATTTATATCCTGCTGAGTCCATTTGGTTTGTTCATAAGTGTATCTGCTTAGGGCTGACTACTTATGATAGGACAGTCTATTAGGGGGTGTCTTAATTGCCTAGACATAACTGCCTATAATAATTAATTCCCTGGAGCTCTTCATCTAGGGCCAGGGCCTGGTGAGATTTCCCCCATCCATATTGAAATGTCAACTGGTATCACCGTGCATTTCTTATTTAGGTGACTGTACCTTTGTAATTTCATGGTTGTAGCTTCCCTATCATACACAGAAGACACTGTCTCACAGCAGATGTCCTGGTCCCCTGGGTCTCACAGTCCTTCTGGCCCTTCTTCTGTGATGTTCCCTGAGCCTGGGGTGTAAGGGTTAATTGTAGAAGTATCAGTTGGGGTTGGGCACAAAGAACAACTCAGCTGTTGTGCATTTCTGTAACAGTCTCCATCTGCTGCAGAAAGGAGGCTTCTTTGGTGAAGGGTGGGAGCTATACTTACCTGTGGATATAAGGGTAAATATTTAGAACATAGTCGGAAATTATAATGGCTTATGAAAGTGGCAGTAAGCTTCCTTAACTTTTTAAGTAATAAAATTATGTGCATTTTTCACTTCTTCAGCTAGGTAGATGCCACTGACTTACCTCTGCTCATAGCCAGAGCTGGCTCAGTAAACCTCAGAGGGAGGGGTCCCACTATGTCCCATCTCGGGCTTGATTCTCACAGCCTCTCCTCTGCTACGCTGTTAGTAAAAATATGAGACAATGTGCCCCCACACACACCAAAACACTGCTCCTTAGACCAGCTGTGTCAGCAGCACCTGAGAACTTGCCAGAAATGGGGTTCTCAGGATCCAGACCCAGTGTGTATACGCAGAAGCTGCAGGTTACTGAGCACACCTCAGTAACTCCTGGGCAACAAACTTTGTAGAAAATCCTGGTGCATGTTTGGGTTTGAAAACCACTGACTCTCAACCTTGGCTTCCCGTTTCCATCACCCAGAGAAATTCTTTTTTAAAAATTGAAGCCAGGGTTCTATCCCCCGCCCCCAGATTCTGACTTAACAGGGATGGGTAGAAGCCATTATGGTGATAGAGGCTCGCAGTTTCCAGATGATTCTAAGCACAATTGGGTTAGGAGTCTGGTTCTGACTATACTCTCTTTCATTACCTTTCTTCCTTTATTCATAACTAACTAGTATGCACTTTTGCCAAAACAAATGAGTTTCATCATGCTTTTTCATACAGAAATGCAATATATCTTATCATCTTTACTATTTTGTCTTGTTCAATGTCTTCCTCCCTCTATTCCCTCCCAAATAGATAGCCTCTACTCCCATGCCCCTTTAAAGAAAATCTAGATTGTACATATAAGAGAAACTATGTAATATTTTTATTTCTAACTCTGGCTTAGGACATGACATGATTTTGTTCTTTATGGCTGAATGACATCCCATTTTGTATATTTACAACACTTTATCTAATCTGTTGATTGGCATCTAGGCTGATTCCACAACTTGGCTATTTCAAAAACTGCTCATCAATATGCCATTATCTTTGTGATACACTGACTCAGATGCCTTTGGTTGAATACCCAGGAGTGGTAGTGGAATTAATCATACGGTAATTCTATTTCAGTTGTTTTGGCAACCTCTACACCGACTTTCTTTTTTTTTAATTTTTTTATTGGATGTTTTATTTACATTTCATATGTTGTCCCCTTACCCCATCCCCCACCCACCCAGGAACCCCCTATCCCCTCACCCCTCCTCCTTCTTCTCTGTGGATGTAACCCCTACCTACCCACCCACTCCCACCTCCCCACCCTCAAAATTCCCACCCCCTAGGGCGTCCAGCCTTCATGAGGTCAAGGATCTCTTCTTCCACCTATGCCCAGCAGGGCCCTCCACTCTTACATATTCAGCTGAAGCCCTGGATCCCTCCCTAAGTGCTCCCATGCTGGTGGTTTAGACCCTGGGAGCTGTGGTTGGTTGGTATTGTTGCTCTCCTCATGGTGCCGCAAACCCTTTCAGCTCCTTCAGTCTTCACTCTAACTCCTCCATTGAGAATCCCATTATCAGTTCAATGGCTAGTTGTGAGCATCTGCCTCTGAATATGTCAGACTCTTGAAGACCTCTGAGGAGACATCCATATCAGGCTCTTATCAGCATGCACTTCCTGACTTCCACATCAGCATCTACCTTTGGTGACTGCACATGGGATGGATACTCAGGTGGTATGGTCTTCAGATGACCCCTCCTTCAGTTTCTGTCCCTCATTTTGTCTCCACAAAACCAATGGAAAACCCACGTGCACATGGAAACTGAACAACTCTCTACTCAGTGATGACTTGGTCAAGGAATAAAGAAAGAAAGAAATTAAAGACTTTTTAGAATTCAATGAAAATGAGGACACATCATACCAAAACTTGTGGGACTCCATGAAGGCAGTGCTAAGAGGAAAACTCATAGCTCTAAGTGCCTACAAAAAGAAACTGGAAAGAGCACACACTAACAACTTGACTGCACAACTAAAAGCTCTAGAACAAAACGAAGCAAGTACACCCAGGAGGAGTAGAAGGCAGGAAATAATCAAACTCAGGGCTGAAATCAACCAAATAGAAACAGAAAGAACAATACAAATATTAATAAAACCAGGAGCTGGTTCTTTGAGAAAATCAACAAGATAGATAAACCGTTAGCCAGATTAACCAGAGGGCACAGAGACAGTATCCAAATTAATAAAATCAGAACTGAAAAGAGAGACATAACAACAGAAACTGAAGAAATTCAAGAAATCATCAGATCCTACTTTCATAATGGCTAGCCTGACTTATATCCCTACAGTAAATAAGGCTCATTTTCCCCACATCCTCACCAGCATTTGTTGTTGTTTGTTTTCTTAATGAGATTCAGATTCTGATTTCTCATTCTGGGGATGGCAACAACCTCAGAAATAGAACAAGTCTTTAGCTGTGCTATCTCAGTGAACAACAGAAGCTATCATGACAATGAATGTGGACTTTTAGGGTCTCCAATTCCTGTTCTATGGAGTTCCCTGCTTGTGACAGAAGCACTGCAGGGTCACAGTTGAAGTGTGGCTTCTGGGTACTGATTATAGCCTCATAAATTCTCCGTGTCTTGTTCATGGGAAGTGGAGTAACACAGAACCTCCCTGATGGGGATTCCAAAAGGATGAGGTAAAGTCAACAGCATAAACAGAAGTGACTAGCAAAATAAATCAAAACTACTCCCAATTGCAGACATACAGAGTTATAATGAATTCTAACTTAGTCATAATTGCAGAGAAAAACAGCTGTAATAATTAGTGCCCTCCCCCCCATAGACACTAATGTCTAGGGTCCATGAGATAGATTAATGAAAGGAAAACATTTTCATATTCAGAATCACTTGTGTCCATTTCCTCTTCACAAATATGAAAAACACAAACCAGAAGAGCTACTTATGGACCACTGTGAGGCTGATAAAGAGTGCTCCCTAGACATGCCCCAGAGTCACAGTAGCTCCTGGTGGCAAGTGAGAACAACTTTAAACAGGTTGAAAGAACCGTGGTACAACTCTCAGGTTCAGTACAATCATATCAGACTGTATTAAGCTATGTCATGATATACCACTACCCTCTAAATAGAAAGCAAAATGTTTATCATGGATTAATGGCTTCTGTCCCTTGTCAACTTCTTATTCCATTATGAACAGCTTACACTTTTTCCAAAATGACCCTTTCCTATAAAATCTCAGGGCTACCATCCTGGCTCTGTTCTCTAGCTTTGTGGTTTCCTTCTACTTAAAATCACACTCAATAAAATCATGTTAATTTTTAAGACTCAGTCAACCATGTCTGTCTTTGAACCTTCTTGGCTTTCTGTCCCCACATCTCCAAGGAGAAGCTTGTCATCCTTTCTCTGTTTTATCTTTGTGCCATGTAACCGGCTACTGTGCTGAGGAGTACCAAGTTCCACTGTCCATTAACAGCCTCTCTCCACCCCAGTCCTGTGAGCCACACCAAAGCTGGGCCAGAGAGAGAGAGAGAGAGAGAGAGAGAGAGAGAGAGAGAGAGAGACAGAGAGAGACAGAGAGAGACAGAGAGAGAGAGAGAGAGAGAGAGAGAGAGAGAGAGAGAGAGAGAGAGAGA
>NW_021620534.1:2335488-2357588 GCF_004785775.1 Grammomys surdaster | reverse complement strand
AGAGAGAGAGAGAGAGAGAGAGAGAGAGAGAGAGAGAGAGAGAGAGAACAGTGTCTAACCTATCATAGGAGAGGTTCCATAACAAAGTGAACAGTGTAATCAGTGAAGGACAGAGGAAGAAAAAGTACCCAGTAGATTGTCAATCTGTCACCTGAAGCCAGTTCCTGGAGAACCAGGGCAGAAGAGAACCAGTGCATGGTAGAGGAGAGGAACAGAGTAGTCATGACAACTTATTCTGATATCAGCATGTGCATGAGCCTTAAGAGCTTGTGGCTGTAGATCACCAAAAAAGCCTAGTCACCTGTGTTAGTTAAATGACATTTTGATCTCAGAACTTCTTTATGCCCTTAAAAATGACTGACAACCCCAAAGTGCTTTTATGTATATGACCTACAGCTTTCCATATTTACTATACGAAATGGAAATGGGAAAAAAAGCTAATCATTGCTTCACTAATTTTAAAATAACATGGAGTGTGGAAGGTGGCTCAGTCATTACAGTGTTTGCTGCACAAGAATGTGGACCTGCGTTTGGGTCCCCAACGTTCACATCAAAAACTAGACACGTTTCTCCAATCCTAGCTGTCGTGGGACAATCCTGGGATGGGCTGGCTAACCTAGCTTACTTAATGAGCTTCACCTTCGATGAGAGACCTCAAAAGTTATGAACAATTGGGTAAGACACCCAACATTGACCTCCAACCTCCACATGCATCCACATCAATGTATACACACATACATACGCGCGCACACATACCAACATGAACACACATATATGCACACAGATCATAATGGCATAATTTAAAATTTTTTGACATAATTACCTTCAAAAGCACTTTTATTGAGAGGTATCACATTGCTCTGTACCTCTACAAGATTTTTTTAGTACCTGGATTCACAGGAAATAGCCATGTCTGTATCTGCTTGCAGTCAGTCTGCTGTGGTCTGACTGCGTCATTGTGTCATCTCTGGAAATCTTATCTATCCACTGGTAAAGGAATGAGAGTAGAAGGGGAAACAAAGATTGAGCATGCTTATGAAATCAGTCTTGGCCTTGTGGGCTCTGCAAAAATGTGTCAGAGATTCCCCAGTGATGGCTCATACTTTGAGAACTACTTGGTTAGAATATAGGTCACCTGTGGTCACAGAGCCCAAAATGACTGTGTCTTGAAGAAAATGAACTTATATTTATCTCTTTGCGATTTCCAGAAATAAGCATCACCCCCCAGTCCCGTCCTTATGGCATCCTTTCCGGTGATCCTATTATCCTGGTGCTCATGGTCCAAAACCAGGAACACGATCCAAAGCCCTATCTCTGTATCCCAGGCAACAGAAAGGAGAGTGAACCGTATCCATTAAAGAGCACTTTTATGTGTATGTGCCACCTTCTTATATCACATGGCCCAACCATGGATGAAACCTATTACTACTGCAAAAGATTCTGGGAGGTCCTTCATCTGAACAAGAGAGAGAACAGCTGGACTTCCAGTCTGGGCCTGAGCACAGAGCAGATCCCAGGCAGCAGCTCTGTACCCAATCTCACAAAACCCAGAGGAAGAGAGCCTCCCAGGAGCTATAACCCAGGCAGTATCTCAGGTAAAAACGAATCACCCGTGATGTCTGCTATTAGAAGTTCTAATCCAGATGCTGGCCTCCAAACTTATACAACTCAGACCTTCGACAGGCCATTGACAAAAACATTAAACAGCTAGAGATTGACATCACTAATCGGAAGAAATTCCTCGTCTGAAGAAACCTCCAAAAATTGCAAAGGACTTTATTGGACTTGATTTTCTCTTTTACAATAGAAAAGACTGTGTACAGCTCTTGACTGTGTACAGCCCTTAAAGAAGAATGTTGCCTTTACATAGATAAGACAGGGATGGTTAAAGAGAGCATGAGAAAGGTCAGAGAAGGCCCTGAGAAAAGACAGAGAGAGAAAGAGAAAGATGAGAGCTGGTACAAGAACTGGTTTTCAACCTCTCCATGGTTGTCAACCCTACTTCCTCCCATCTTAGGACCATTAATTGGGTTATTTTTGCTTATTTCTTTTGGTCCCTGGGCCTTAAATAGGCTGACTAACTTTGTGAAACAACAGATAAATAATTTGGTAGCAAAACCTATTCAGATACATTATCATAAGTTAGCTAACTCAAGTTGAGGTTGTTACTCTATCCAGGGTGTTCCCAAAACCCATCTCCACCCAACCTAAAAGAGGGGACTTCTGCCCCTAGACCAAGCAGAGAGGGGCCACTGACTGGCAATCTGAATTCTTGCTTAAGCTGCGAGGCTAAGCACTACAAGGGAATATAAATAAAAGTTAAAAATAACTCTCTGGGGTCTCTGAGGGACAAGCCTGACTGTATAGGGGTTGATGTCAAAAGTAGCCCCTCTCCAGGAAAAAGACATCAGGATGGGTATGGCCCTCATGCCTCACTGGACAACATTACTGGAGCCATTACAAGGTCCCCTTCAAATACTGGAGGTCAGCTCTCTATCCCTGCCTTCGAAAGATTAGAATCGCCACAGCCCTTCTATACTTAGAGAAGGGAGGAGATGTCAAGGGCAGCCCTGTTTACACACTGAAGACCTAAAATCAGCCATAGGCCTTAAATCAGCAATAGACCTGTCATACATGTATACTAACACCAAGTCT
Source organism: Grammomys surdaster (assembly GCF_004785775.1). Taxonomy (NCBI): domain Eukaryota; kingdom Metazoa; phylum Chordata; class Mammalia; order Rodentia; family Muridae; genus Grammomys; species Grammomys surdaster. Next base: position 2,354,933 of record NW_021620534.1, on the reverse strand, counting down.
TGGGTCTCTGTGGAAAACCATTGAAACAGATGGCTATAAGCTATTGTAAACAGGCAGCTTTTGTGGAAATTTACCAGCCTGAGTGAATAGTCATAGACCTTGTAAATAGGTAGCCTTGGCAGACAATACCAACTTAGATAAGGACAAGTGAATTAGAGGCAGAGTCATAGTGACCTGTCCCCTGAACCTTTACCCAGTCAATACCCTGTTCTGAAAGACATCTGTATTCCCCCTGAACACCCACACTCCAGTGTCATCCCCTTTCCCATGTCCTGCCTTTTTGTGTTTATAACCCCTGTGTGAATAAGTAAAAATTACGATTTGAAAAATTAAAATTAATTAATTAATTAATTAAAAAGAAAAGAAAAAAGAGAGAGAGAACAGATATGGCATGACTCCCATTCTTTGCTGCACTGTCCTTTCTCTATAAGTTCTCTTGAGCTTACCAGATAGCGCAAGTCTAGGCATGCAAGAGATTACATCACCAGTTCCCAAGAGGCCAGAGGAGCCAGCCCTGGCAAGAAATAAGGCTCACACATACCAGAATGTATCCCTGTGCATAGAAAGCAAGAAAAGTGGCAGTTCACATAAGGAGCCACAGGCAGGAACTGAATCAACGGAGTAACGGAAGCATTTGATTTCAAAGGGAAAGTGTCAGACACCAACCAAAATGAGGCTCTGGCTAGGATACAGGGCAAAGCCTCCCAAAACAACTCATGGATGCAGAATCCCAAGCTTACCCTCACAAAGGCCTTAGTCCCAACTGCATCTTCTGCCAGAGTCGCCACTCACTTCCTTTATTCTAGCCACACTCGACTCTTCAGCTTGAAGGATGTTCTTCTTGTTTCAGGGTCTTTGTGTATGCTGGTCTGGCTCCTAGAATGCCATTCCCCTCACTACCACCGTATGACCTATACAATCTCATCTTTCAGGATAAATGAAGACTAGCCAAAGGAGAACAAAATTCATTTATTCTGAGCCTGTTATAGCAAGGCACCCACCGTTGCTTAGTTCTGGTAGACAGAGGCAGGCAGGGGAGGGAAAAGACTTTAGAGTAGGATAAAGAAAAATCTTGGCTCTGTCTCAAATGGAGACTGCTGCTGCTGTGGAGAGGCTGAAGAGGGCAGAGCCTTCCCATTCCAGGTAAGAATAGATGCTTCCAACTCCCAGGGGAAGGCAGATCCTCTAGGTCTCAGCTGAGGACAGATCCTCTAACTCCCAGGTGAAGGCATTTACCTCCAGCTCCCAAGTGAGTTCAGATCTAGCTGAGTTGTTCCTGGAACCTCCTGACCTTTTTCCCTAGGCTTGCAAAATGTAGTCATTTGCCCAACAGACTGCAAACACTTCTCCATTTCTTTCTAGCACCAGGTAGCATGTTAAGCATACAGTAAGGGCTCAATGATTAACAAAGGTATTACATGGATGGATGTGTGGGCAGATGCATGGATGGATGACAGGTAACACAGATATTGGATATTTGCAAGCTGAGTGCAATGTTCTGCTGCTTTTCAACTAACAAATTTCCAGAACCCTCTGCAAAGAGTAGCTGAGGGCTTAGTTCTGTATTGTTTTCTGCCCACTGAACCAGTATGTTGTGCCAGGAGAGCCACCCACCAAGGCAAACTAAGGTTCTGATCTAGCTACAAACAACAAAGGTGTGAGCTTCTCCACGTTTAGTCAGTTCTCTTCTCAGTGGTTTAGCCTGTCGGGGATTTGACATCTGCTTCAGGATGTCATCCTAGGGTACATTTTATTCTAAACATGAATCACCGACAGCATCTTACAAAATATTCCACTGGGCTCTGGTGCCGCCCATTTAGCAAGAAGATTGCTTGCACTGAGGTTCCAGCATAAACCTGCCAGCTGTAACATATCTTGCCGGTCTGACCCAGTGATGACCCAGAGCACTCTCTGTCTAGGCTGTTTTCTTTTATTTTCTATCCTCTGAAGAGTGTCAGAATTCTGCCTGGTAAGCAATAAATCCATCTTTTCAGTGATCAATTGTGGTGACTAGCTGCAAAACCTGGAAATCCAATTAACTACAAAATAAATAGAATAAAAAAATTTAAATCTGCCCAAGCTGTGGCATAAGTCAGCTAGGAAATGTTCTGGACATTAAAATAAACAAGGAGAAACTTCAACTTCATTTGTCTTCTTTTCCTTTTTTTTTTTAAATCTTGCTATTGATAAATTTAGCCTTGGTTCCAATTTTGTCTTAGCCACAATTTGCTCAAATACAGATCTGTTGGGATGGCTAGCACTGCGCTAATTATACCCCACAGGCTCTCTCCAGAGAGACGCCAACTCGGCTAGGATTACCTTGCCACCATATGTAAAACTTTAGGCCCTCTCTCCCTCTATCTTTTTACACCACATGTGTTCTTAAAGGGACATAAATCTGCTCAAACGCTATGTGGTAAATATGAGTTATTTTGGCTTACTGGGACATTTTGAAAAGGACAGGGTTTTCATCAATTGCATCACTTGGCTGAGCGGACGGCCTTATGCCTCACTCCTACTGAGGCCTGCCAGTCTGGAAGCATCACAAATGGAGCCAATGGGCCCTGGACAACCTTCCTTATGTGGGACTATATCTAGAACCTCATGGCAGTGATCTGCATGCCCAGCTGTAACCCAGTACCTTGTCAGTGTCCTGGGAAGGATCTGAGTGGCCAGGCAAACAGAAGGGGCTATAGGAGAGAAAATGTCTGCTTGAGCTCCCACTAGCAGCTGGATACACTGACTTCCTGTGGGTGTACTAGGGAGGATACCAAAGTGGTTGTGAGGCCCGTTCATCTAGGATAGGTTAGGGCAGCACAGCAGTAGGCAGAACTCACAGTCAGGGTCCAGACTGAGGTTGGACTCCTCTGATCTCAGTCTCTGTATACAGAAAATGAGCAACAGAAATAAATGCTTCCTTCAAGTCCCAGTGCATCCAAGGTGAGGCTTAGCAAACAAAAGGAACTTTGGGTTTTTTATTATTTAGAAGATTTGTGAAGCCGGAAAAAATGGTTCTGTGGGTAAAAGAGCTTGGCCACACAAGCCTGGCAACCTGAGTTCAGAACCTCAGAACTCACATAAAAAGCCAGATGTGGGGGCGCTTATTTGTAATCCCAGCACTCCTAAGGAAGTAGAAACAGAGCAGTCTCCAGGAACTTACTCCTGAAAGTTGTACTCTGACCTTTATATTTATTCGATAGCACAAGTACATGTGCACACACACACACACACACACACACACACAAAAGAATGTTCCTGCTTTGATCCTGCTTTGATGAACTAGCCCTTCAATCTTTCCTTTCTTGCTGGTCATTACTGAATTTTCTATCCCTGGTCATGACCATCACACAGACAGCAGGAGTCAATCAGTCAGTGACCCCCAAGGAAATAAGAAAACCAGAGAAGGGTAGTGCTTATTGTCATTTCTATAAGGAAAGGAAAATGATGCAATGCTACTTAAAATATAATTCTTTGCATCCTACCTCTAAGTGTTCCCTGACTTAAAAAAGGACAACAATATGAGAAGCCTCTCTCAGCTTCAAAATATGCCCGTGTGCAACAGTCAGTTCAAATCACAAATCATCCACTTTCCTATGGGTTTCGGTTTTACTAGAAATATTGCTTTGGTTTTGAAATTTATTTTTAAAGTCTATGTACCCAAAACCAACACCAAAAGAAGCATGACCATTAGTGACATTGGGATCTTTATGATCATAACCTAACCTGGATGACATGGGAAATAGAACACACAGAGCCCAGTGATCTCCTTTTCAAGAAAATTCCTAGAAAACAGCCACAGTGTAACACATAAATAAATTCACCCTGTTAGTCTTCAGCCTAGTAACCATATTACTTACTGAATCACTTATTCAACAGACAGTTCTTGGAGAGTAAGTCTATTTCAAGCCCTGCACAGGTTTGATTCCCAGTACCTACACAGTGACTTAAAACCACCTGTAACTCCAGATCCAGAGGATCCAATTATGAGGACAGCAGTGTACACCACAGCCAAAGCCTGTCCTCTTTGAGCCTGTAGAAAATGATGTTTGTATCCTCAGGTCTTGGATACAATGGGCTAATTCCACAGGAAGCAGTAGGTTTTTTAGCATAGTGTAGACACACATCTGGTTAACCTATGGCTGCATCTTTTCATTTTCATTTAGCAATGCTGGCATCAAGAAGGCAGCAGATGCCTGAGGCTCTTATCTTTCCAATCCGTCTTTCTTCTCCAAGGCAGGTAGTTACAAGTACCAAATAAGTTTCTATTCTCACTGTGGGGTTTTTTGGTTTAAAACTGTTTATTGATCAATAAAAAAAAGTAGGAAATCACAAAGTCATTGCCTGGGGAAGCTGTACTAGTAATTTTACAGCAGGCTAGATAGTAAGGAAAGAGTACAAATGTTAGCAGGCAGGAGACCCGGGTCTGGCAGAAAACAAGTCAATCCTCACACAAATCCACCTGGCATCACTGACCTTGGAGAGCCTGCACAAGGTCAAACAGCACAATGAGGACATCACTGTGGCTCTGGTTCCAGTCTGTTTACTAGCTCTAGGGAGAAGTGGACAGATATCAGATGTACTCCCATATGTTTAAAAGTAATAAACACTGTAAGCAACAGATTTGACTCCTTAAAGGAATGCAAAGGAGGATGTACACAGGATTTAGAGTAACATTTGGAGATAGATTTTGAAGTTGGTTTTATAAATAGGACCATCAGCAGGACACACAACATAATAACTCTGACTCACCCATCTCTGTACCCTCAGAGACGTAGGTGTGTACTGACAACACTCATTCATTCATTCTCCTTTCTACTATCTGCTCATCAGGACCACTGAGGATGTCAGCACACAGAGGACTGACACTGTCATTGCCCCTATTTCTAACAATGACCTTAACCTCATAGAAAAACACTCATTCCAATGTACCGTTTCCTTCACCCATTCACCTAGCCTGGTTTTCCTTAAACTTTTCTATATCCATTAGCCAGACCTACCTAAAATAACTGGAACAAACATATCCAGGACCCTCTCCTGTCTACATGTACCATTACCTAACTCCTTTTTTCACTGTGGCTTTGTTAGGCAATATTTTTTGGACCTAAATAATCATCCAACCATATGTCATGGTTATGAAAATTACCGAAGATGAACAAGGAGATGACTCAGGGGTAAGAGTACTGGATGCTCTTCCAAAGGACCCAGGTTTGATTCCCAGTACCCACATGGTGACTTAAAACTATCTGTAACTCCAGATCCAGGAGATCCAATGCTCTCTCCTGGCCTCCATAGGCATCAGGCACAAGCATGGTGCACAGGAAAAACACCCACACAAATAAAACAAATACATATATATATATGTGTGTGTGTGTGTGTGTGTACGTATACATATACATACATATATAATTTATGTATATATACATACACATGTATACATATGTGATATATATAAACATTAGAACACACACAGCTAGTCCTGAAAAATGACATAAAAATGACATTAAGAAATCCACCTATAAATCTCATGAAAGGGGGAGGAGTTGACTCCAAAAGAACATGTGCTTTGCCAAGAAGCACAACAAGAAGAAGATGCAGGCCATCAATGCAATGGCAGTGAGTGCATGCGCAGAAGCCGTCAGTGTCCTCGTGATACCTAAGACCATCAAGCCCAAGATGCTTGAAGGCCTCAGCTATGAACTCTGCTGAATCAAACCTGAGGTTCCAACTCAGGCCCAGGCTTCTGCTCCAGCTCAGGCTCCCAAAAGTTCCCAGACGCCAGTGAAGTCCCCAGAGAAAATGCTCCTGTCTGTCAGTGTGAAAACAGATATACTGTTTAGAGATGAGTGGTTTCCTGTGCTGCTTCTGCAAATAAAGTCAAGGTTAGGGATGGGAGAGACATAAAGTAGTTGGATAGGATGCAAAAGAAAGACCTAGCTACCCACTGTCTATGGGAAACACACTTTTAAAGAAACACGTGGGCTGAAAGTAACAGCATGGGAAAAGATAGTCCACATAATGGTAACTAGAAGAAAGGTAGGGGGATCTGTACTTACATTCAGCAAAACAAAGTTCAAAACTGTCTCAAAAGACAAAGAAGGAAATTCTATGATGATAGATCTTCTACATTGAATATGTATCAATTGTTATTAGCACTAAAGCAAGCATCGACAGAATTGAAGGAAAAATAGACATCAAAATAGTAAGACACTTCCACACCCCACTTTCAATAATGGTTATAACATCCTTCAGAGACCAATTTTCAAAAACAACAGAGGACCTGAACAGCCCTATAGACAATGAACTTAACAGATACATACATATTCCACCAAACAGCAGCAGAATATGCATTTTCTATACTCCAGGACAGACCATATACTAGATCACAAAACAAGTGTTACATAAGATGAATATCATTCCAAGTACCTTTACTGACCACAACAGAGTGAAACTAGAAACAATAGCCAAGGAAAGCTGGAAATTTTACAAACATGCGTGAATTAAACATCACATTTGAGAACAATCACCGGCTCAATGGAGAAATAAAAAACAAAATCAGAAAATGCATGGAGACCAATGAAACTAAAAACACACCATTAAAAATCACAGGGAAACAAGAGCAGTAATAAGAAATTTATTGCAATAACTGCCTACACACCCAACATGTTCTCTCTCTCTCTCTCTCTCTCTCTCTCTCTCTCTCTCACACACACACACACACACACACACACACAGAGAGAGACAGAGAGACAGAGAGACAGAGAGACAGAGAGACAGAGAGACAGAGAGAGACAAACAGACAGACAGACAGAGAGACAGAGAGAGAGAGACTAAAGCAACCCAACTTCAGGAAATAAAAAGAAAACACACACACAGGAACACAAATGTAGACTCAACCCAACTACACATTTCAGGAAATAAAAAAAGAGAAAGAGAAGAGCAAACTAAGCCTAAAGTTAACAAGGAAAAGAAGAAACCATAGGCAGAAATTGACAAAAATAAATAAAAAATTAAAAAATAAAAAAATAATGAATTTAAAAGTTTTTATGGAAAGATAAATAAAATTGACAAATATGTAATTAAACTATGGGAAAAAAAGAGGCAAATAAAGTCCAGAAAGAAGACATTATGCCTGGTGTAAATAGCCTCATAAAAGCATAGTACTATAAACAATTAAATGGCGTCTAACTAGATAGCCTCAAAGAAACTCAAGAGAAAAAATAAAAAATAAAACCATTACAAACTCACTCTATAAGGTCAGCTTGACCCTGTTACAAAAAGCCTATGAGGACCACACCTGACTTCTGGATAGATAGCAGATAGAGGCTGCCTGTGTGTGAGCTGGTAAGAGAGGAGAGTCAGAAGGAAAAAAAAATGATTCTATTCCAAAGAGAGAAACAGATGAAGAGCTTGCACAGAGAGAAATCCACAAAGATATGAAGGAAGGCTGGGAAGAATCAAAAAAGGGTTGGGGTAGGAGCTCAGCGGCACCAGGAGAGGAAACAACTTGCGTCTACAGGGAAAGTCAGACAATCCTATCCTCTGGACCTGCCCACAGGCTTCAGGAGTCTCAAATCCAGTTTGGGCTTTTGTGAGACATTGTCACCTCCAGATCTGTATGTCGAGCTTCATGACTCAGAGGATAGGTGAGTGTCATCCTGCAAGAAAAGCCTAAAATCAAGAAACCTCTACCAACAAAGGAGCCTCAGCTCAGCGTGCCTCATGTTCTCATGAGGGGAGTCCCAGGGAGGCAGTTGTAGAGAGCAAAAAATACAAGAAGGAACTAGAAGATAGATACACCTCCCATCTTTACAGATTGGTAAAATTATTATTGTAAAAATAGTTAAATTACAGAAGAGTTGACCAATCCAATGTAATCCCCATAAAAATTCTAATGACAGTCTTACAGAGCTAGAAAAGAGAATCCTAGAATTCATACAGAAGCACAAAAGACTCTGGAGAGCCAACACAATTCATAGTAGAAAGCAAAGATAGAATTGTTATAATCCTCAATCTCAAATTATATTATAGGATTGCAGTAACAAAAGACAACATAGAAATATAACAACAACCAAAAAAAATTGTCCTTTAACCAGTATGCCCTTTGGTAAAGGAATGAATCTTTAAAATATGGATACATCCATCAGGACATCATTCTGCACTAAAAATGAATAATATATTGAGTCATGGTGCATATATAGGACTCAGTGAGTTAGGTGCTTGCCATAAGAACAGCAGGACTAGAATTTGAATCCCTAGCACCCATGTAAATGCCAGACAGACATGGTGCCTGTCTTAGAGTATTACCGCTGTGAACAGATACCATGACCAAGGCAACTCTTATAAGAACAACATTTAATTGGGGCTGACTTACAGAGAAGTTCAGTCCACAATCATCAAGGCAGGAACATGGCAGCATCCAAGCAGGCATGGTGCAGGAATTGCTGAAAGTTCTATATCTTCATCTGAAGGCTGCTAGCAGAAAATCACTTTCAAGCAGCTAGGATGAGGGTCTTAAAGCCCACACCCCCAGAGGACACATCTACTCCAACAAGGCCACACCTATTCCAACAGGGCCGCATCTTCTAATAGTGCCACTCCCTGGGACGAGCATGTACAAGCTATCACAGTGTCCATCTGTAATCCAGTTCTAAGAGGCAAAGCTAGAGGATCCCCAAGCAAGCTGACCAGCGGACTGGTGAGCTGGTGATACAACTAAGAGACCCTGCTTCAGTTAATATGGAGGACAACAAAGGAAAACATCCAACATTAACTTTTGACCTCAACAAGTATGTCCATGAGCAAGAGAGAGAGAGAGAGAGAGAGAGAGAGAGAGAGAGAGAGCGCTAAATATGTATTACTGATGATGAAGCCAATCATGTCATCAATCTTTCATATCTATCTAATGTATGGCTGCAATTCCATGGCATTCTAGAAAAGACAAAACTATGCAGACACTAAGAAAGGTCAGGGTATGTAAGGCCAGGGAGGGAAGAGGAAAAAACAGGCTGAATGCAGAGGACCTGTGTGTCTACTTGGAGAGTGCTGTACGTGTGGGTACCTGTCATTATAAACCTGCTGTGGATTTGACCAAGAATAGACCCTAATGTAAAAGGATAAGCTAGGGGGTAACAATGATGTGTCAACATAGGTTCATCCTATTGCAAGAAATGTGCCCACTGAGGGATGCTGCTGACACACAAGGTGTTTGGGGGAGGGAGATGTCTAGGATACCTCTGTGCCTTCTTGACAAAGAAACAAAATCACTTCATTAAATAAAATGATTTTTTTTCAAACTCCCATTAAAAATGATGACATCACTCTCATTCTGACACCTTCAAGTACAGTTCCTGTTGATAAATTCTGGTCAAAGAACTAAAGAGCCTCATAAGACACTGGAAAACACATAAATAAAACTGGGGGAAACACCAATAGCAGATTCCTGTGTGGTTCTAGCTGGGTGTCGCAAGCCCCACAACCAATATCGAAGTTAACCATTCTCTGAAAAGTGACAGTCACCCGTTCTCCTGACTGCATTCCACAGACTCCCTGTGACCCCAGCCATAGAAGTGAGTTACAGAGAGACTTTCAAGGATTGGCAGCTTTTTGCCAACCACTTATGTGTTACACAAGAATGCCTTTTCTCAAACATAACTACTGCAGGATGGACCCATGTTTCAGTGTGGCGTCTTCCTTTTCTTTACAGATCCCAAGTAGCTGCTACTCAAGAGCAGGATGGTGATTTGACTGTGGTCACAGTCTGTCAGACAGTCTAAGAATGATCATTGGACTTTCTTGATGCATCTGGAACTTTCCCATGAAACACATCTGGATCTGGGACCATTTGTGATGCCCAAAAAGCTCTCCAAAAGGCAGCTTTCCAACTACACTCAGCATTGATTTCTACTTAGTGATTTATGGGAGAGAACGGTTTTCTTCTCCTTCATTAAAGTAGCACTGAGTTGAAGAATGAAAAGCTGATTTGAGGTCTCTACCTTTATCTCTGTCTTTATAATCATACCCTAGTCTTGAGTTGAGACATCCTGCTGGAGGCATCTCTTGCCCATGGTGGGAAGATATCTTTCATTTGGGTTGTAAATTCAGTTTAGAGTGTGTGTGTGTGTGTGTGTGTGTGTGTGTGTGTGTGTGTGTGTTCCCAAAGTCTTGAGCATCTCCTACAAATAAAATTTTAATATAATTGGTTTCAGAGCATCCAGGAGCCTTTTAATTACCCTCTGAAAGATGCTTAGACAACAGCTTGCTATTAGGTTAAACAGTGTCAGCATCTGTACAGCAAACACTCACAGGTTTATTACCGTTTGCCAATCAACATTTGTTTTCAAATGTTTTCTATAAAGAACCTTCTCTGGAGACACCTCTCCAGCCCAGCGGATGAAGCAAGCACTGTGCCAGCTGCAACACCGTCTCCTCCTTATTCCCCATCAACGCTGGAACCTGGAAAACTCAGACAGCATCATAAAACGGTAGGGCACCTTGTGATAATTCAAGAGCCAATTATGCAATGGTTACACAGCCAGCTCCCCAGGCAAACCTTCTCTCGTCTCTTCTGGAATCCTGTGCCTGGTCATTTGGCTGCTCATTAGCCCCTTTTCCAGAGAATGAGCAAGGAAAACAAAAGGTGGACTTCAAACCCATCTATTTGCTCACTGTTACCTGTTCTGGTTACAAGTTTACTGAGGAAGCAGGCTAAGCTAATTAATTAATGTGAAGTTTGGAGGCTGCCTGGGAAACTCATTTGTTCAAGCTCATCTTTCCTCCTGAAATCATCTCTACAATACTATACATTGGCTTTGGGATTAGGCTAAGACAGTCACCATGATCATGTTGGCCAGAGGAAAAACAGTCATGGCAAATAATTAAAGGAAGGAAGCTGGCATTGAGTCTCCTTTGTAAGAGACAGTGCTACGTGCAAGAAGTTAAAATAGAATGACCACAGGGCACAGCTCTCCTGTTCCTGGCATGTACCCAGAGGACTCTGTAACCTACCACAGTGATATCTGCACATCCGTGTTTATTGCTGCTCTATTCACAATAGCAAGACAATGGAACCAGTTTAAATGCTCATCAACAGATGAATGGATAATAAAAGTATGGCATGCACACACAGTGGAATTTTAATCAGCTGTTGAGAAAAATGAAATTATGAGGCAGGAGTGATGGCTCAGTAGTTAAACTTACATACTGCTTTACAGAGGATCCAAATTCAGTCCCCAACACCCACGTTGGGCAGCTTATAACCACCTGTAACTTCAGGGGGTCGTCTGGCCTCTGAGGGCAACTGCATGCATGCACACATCCACACAGACACATACATGCTCACACAGACAGACAGGCAGTTTTAAAATATTAAGATAAAGGAAAAAATGAAATTTGCAAGAAAACTGATAGAATTGTAAAGGATTGTACAGTGACTGAGGTGACCAAGTCTCAGAAAGAAAAACGGTCATGTTCTCTCTTCTATACAGATCCTGTGTTAATAAGAGTTTGGGAGAGAGGTGTATAGATTATGAAATTCAACAGAAGACTGCAGGAGGGAAACAAGAAGTGTTGAGAAAGGGTGGGTAAAGGTCACATGTGTTGTGACATAGAAAGGGCGCTGGGAATGAGATGGGAAAGCACAAGGGGGGCAGGGGGCAAGTGCTGGTAGAGAAACAATAAAATTATTTTAACATACCATAATAAAAACCCAATTCTTTATAAGCTAGTATATTTCCAAAATAAATAGATCATCCTAAATTTAATCAGGTCAGGTGTGCCATGCTTATATTCCTAGCCAGGGGAATCGGGGAGTGAAGTCACAAGTTCAAGACCCTCCTGATCTACATAGCAAGATCCTGTCAAAGGAAGAGTGAGGGGAAGGGAGAGATAAGGAGGAAAGGAAGGAGGGAAGGAGGGAGAGAGGGAGGAATCACAACTTCCTGTCATCTCATACCACCACAGACTTTTAATTAAATTATAAGGTGTGGTGTCTTATGTCTAGTGAATACCACTAGATATTTCACTAGAATATCTCCAATATCTCCTTTGTTTATCTATCGCGATTGCAGAAGCTTCACTATAGAGAAAGTCATGCTTACAGAAATAATCTTAATAATGCTCTTAGGAAAGCTGATTTTCAATGATGGAGAATTTACACAAGCCACTAAGCAAACATTACAGCAAGCTAAGCCAGGTTGTTAAGTAAACAATTAATACTGACCATGAAAGATAATCATGGAAAATGGAACTTAATCATTGAAAATGGAAGATAATCAAGAAGAGGAAATTTGAGCATTTCTTTTTTATATATATATTTTTTCTTGCCTCGAGTTTATTTATAAAAACAGCATAAGACGCTGGTCATCTGCAAATAATGTATGGGTAGGTGTGTCACGGCAGTCCATCTGTCTTCATGTTGGCAGGAGCCTTTTCTATGGGGCTTTCACAGGGGCCTGGGCACCTTTGGGAGCCTGAGCTGGAGCTGTAGCCTGGGCCTTAGCTGGAGCTTTGGCCTCTGCCTTGGTTTGAACCTTGGGCTTTGGTTGCCAGAGCCTACGACCCTTGGCCATGTAGCTTCAAATCCGCTTCTCAAGCTTGGGGTGAGCGATGAAAGCCAGGCGGCTGAGTTTGCGGCTGGGGCCCTTTGGCATCTTGGGCTTGATGGCCTGAGGCTTCACAAGGGCCTTGATGGCCTCTGTGAGTACACTCACTGCCTTTGCATTGTTGGCCTGCATCTGTTTCAGGCCTTTCTTGTGCTTCTTGGCAAAGCGCAAGTTTTTCAGGGATGTGGGGTCAACCCCCTTAAGAGATTTGTATCTTTGTGACCAGGGCTTCTTGATGCCATTTCTGTGCCATTTTCAGGACTGGTTGTGTGTGGCGTGGTTCTTGGACTTGGCCATGTCTGCACAGTAACCCACAGCTCCCGCAGCACCTGGGATGGGAAGAGAAAGGTCCACCAATTTGAGCTTTTCAATACAGATATTTACCTATAAATAAATATATGTATATATGTTGTATTTAAAGAAATAGGCTAGCTTTGTCTTCCTCTAGACAAAAGAATCTTGCTTCATGATTTAATATTTGTTGGTTTATTCAGACCATTATTTTAATATTTCATCTGAAATTCTCTTCCCCTTAAGCATGTAGTTTTTCTATTATATCCTAGTGTATACCCAAGGCTGAAAGCTTTTATGGAAGGAATACAGCTCTAATCTTTGAAAAACATGATAAGATATATAATTTACTGAAATTCACTTTATTATCAAATTTGCAAGAATATATCTAAGGCATAAAATGAGGTCTCCCTACACATCATGCTACGGGCTCAACTTCCAAAGTTGTCTTACCCAAAACTCAAGGACAAATTATCCATTGAACAGGAGACTGAACTAAAAGTCAGCTGGCTTCTACTCTGCCTGTCACCCTCCAGCCCTGAGACCTGGGCCAGCTGCTTCTCTCCTAAGCCCTCTGCGGCAAATGATCTCCACATTCTTCCAACTCTTAACTTGTAGTCTGTGGGACGAAAGAAAGAGGTTGTACCAGCAAAGACAAAATCCAAATGAGCTAAAGAATGCAAGCCCAAAGTTCAGTTGAGGATACCTGTGGCACTACATGACAGGCCACTGGCCAGATAACGTTAATTAGCCGAAAGTGTCTGAGGAGGGCATGCTCCGTCCCAGGTCTGGAACACGGTGCTGCAATTTCATGGATTTTATAATTCTACCTAGACATAGCTGAACTCTGGAACCTCTTTTGTATGAGGTAAAAGATTTGTGAGCCAGAATACCAATCTAATAACCTACCCAATAGGGGTAGATATTTATAGTGCCTGAAGAACTCTTCATAGCTATTTAGAGTGTTGGTTCCTGTTATTATGGTAACTGGAGCCCTGAACCAGTCAACAAAGTGCTAGTTGGTAAATATAAAATTAGTTAGAGCTGAGGTGGTGCTGAGAGAGCAAGGAATCACATAGAAACTTCCAAGGTCAGACTAAAGAGAGCAATTTGATCTCTTTATATTGCATTTATTTTTAATCATGTGTGTGCATGTATGTGTGTGCCTGTGCATGTATACATGTGTTCTGGTATTCTCTGAGACCATAAGAAGGCATGATCTCCTGGAGCTGGAGTTACAGATTGTTTTGAGCTGCCCAATATAGAAATCTTACTCAGGTCTTCTACAAGAACAACACTTGCTCTTAACTACTGAGCCATTTCCACAGACCAATGGTTTCAGCCATCATCCTGGGCTTCAAGCAATCCATGGCCTTATGAAAATTGTATGAAAAACTCCATAAGAACAAAGCCATCTGCATTTTTTTATTCTTTCATATGATACATCCCAACCACAGTTTCTCCTCCTTCCACTGCTCCCAGTTCCCCCCATACCTCTTCTCTCCCCCACATCCACTCCTCTGCTTCCCTTCAGAAAAGAGTAGACTTCCCAGGGATATCAATACAACATGACATAAGGAGATACAATACTAGGCACGAGCCCTCATAGCAAGGCTGGGCAAGGCAAACCAGTAGGAAGGTGAGTCCCAAGAGCAGTCGAGACAGAGACTCCCTCACTCTTCACTGTCAGGAGTCCCACAAAAACACCAAGCTAACAACCATAACACATATGCAGAGGACCTAGCACAGATCTATGCAGACTCTATGAACTCTATGAGCCCTGCTTAGTTGGTTCTGTGAGCTGTGTTCTGGTGTCCTTAACCCCTCTAGCTCACACAATTCTCCCTGAAGAGTTTCCATTCTTTAGCTTCTTGAGGATTCTGTTATCCCCAAACCACTAAGAAACACTGTAGAATCAATGCAAGCTAGAAAAGGGAGAGTTCAAAGTGTATCTTTTAAGTCAAATAAGGAGCCAGAGCTGAGTCACAGGGTGAAAACCAGGAAGCGGAGGCAAGCAGTGAGTGGCCTGGTCCAGTCCACATAAGATGCTACTGCACTGATTTCAAAGATCCCTCCCTCTCAGAACCATGCTCATAGGTCAGCCACAATGACTCAAGAGAACCCAAAAGTGCCCTTGCCGACATGTAGAGGTCAAAGCCTGCTGGCTCCCCAGGGCAGAGATCGTGTAACTCTTCCTGAAAGTTGTGGAGTACTTTATTAAGCTAACAAAACCTAAAAATCCATCTAAAACATTAAAGGAAAAGGTACATACACTTCTACTGTTTTGCTCATATTCAGAAATAAATATCCAGCCCGGTTCCCACTTACCCTGACATCAATGTAGCTCACAATCAACCCTCCTAATTGAGCACTGGCCTTCCATTTTGTCTTTTCTTGATCTTCCTATGAGCACAGGAGTACCCCAGGAAGAGGAGTGTTGGCCCCAGGAAATCAATGGAAACCCATAATAATTACCTCATGAGTGGTTGATCCCTTCAGATTAAATTAAATTTAAGTTCCATTTTAATCAAAGGAGCTACATTTCAAGTAGTCAATAGGCACACGCAGCTCATAGTTACTGCATTAGACAACATATTTATAGACCACTTCCATCATCACAGAGAGTTCTGATCTATATAATCCACCACTAAACTCCATGACACCAACAGTTTATAATAGGGAGTTAGAGTGAGAGAGAGTCCATAGAGGACAGAACCACCATGAAGACCTTTACGGAGAAAATGGGCTTCAGGTGAGCCTCCATGAGTGAAAGCAAAGCACAGAAGGATCTCTTCACTCAACAGCCATGGTAAGAACAAAGGTGAGAATCTGACAAAGAAAATGGGCACAGGCTTGGATGTAGCCTGGTGCACACATGTTCGCGGTGAACAAAGAATGCAGAAATGGAGGGCTTGCACACATAGGGATGTGGGAGTGAGTGAATGGTAGTACCAAAGAGAATTATGAAGTATGGACAAAGACTGCATAAAGATTTCAGTATGTGGCACAAGGAAGTAGGTACAACACTGACAGCTACAAACACTTGCCGTCTCTTATTTAATGCTTACCGTGTTTCACGCTCTGCAGCAAGAAGTTCATATAAATTATTAAATGTAAATTATTAAATGTACTCCTCCTAGCGCAAAGAAGTAATTATTTTTAACTCTGTGGTAAGAATGACAAAACCTGAGGCCTGGGGACATAGCTCACTGTAGAGCACTTGCCTAGCATGCAAAAGGTCTGACCTCTAGAACTGACAAAAAAGACAGACTAACAAAAGCTGGTATTTGGGGAGTTTAGGTAACAGTCCCATGGTCAAAGAGCATGGCCATGGTAAATTGTACCTAAGACCAGTACCATTCTCAAAATGGTATCTTCATCCTGTTTTTCATCGCTCTTACCTTTCCTTCAGGTAATTCTGTTTTTGAAGTGGTGTTTGCCTCTGTCTCTTTCAGTGTAGGCTTGCAATTTCCAAGGCAATTCTTCAATCTCTGTCCTTTACATTTTTCCAATGTTCCTAGCAGGGACTCCTAAAAAATTACGAATGCACAGTACGGGGGATGGGGGGAAGCTAACAGGAAGGGGCAAGGGAATGATGGGAAATGGTGCAGCAGTGTCAATAAAAGGTATGGAGGGGAAGAAATTGGTTTATTCAAGGCTGTAATAGTTGTAATAGTTTTTCAACTGATGGCTATGCTTAAGTCGTCTCCCTGGCTTTAGAGCCCCATGTGTCTGTATGGTGTGCGGGGCAGGGCTCCCACCCCAACGGGCTCCTGGCATCTCTGTGGTCTCTCTCATCTCATTACTCCAAGAAAATTGTCTGCCATCTTCTTCCACAGGTCTGCATTTTAGAGTTTGCATGTGTGGAATCCTCCTGCTTTCACTCATCTCTATAATCTCAGCTGGCTGCTCATGCTGTATCTGTGACCATTGATTGACAAAGGCTTTCCACGGGAAAGAAGGAAGTCAACACACTCTTCCAAGCTGTTGAGCTTTTTCTATGAAAATAGAGTACTTCATTAGACTAACAAAGCCTAACAATCCATCTAAAACATTAAAGACAAAACTTGGCCCCAATGTTTAGAGCAAGATTTAAAGAAATAGACATGCCTCGTTACCACCTCACTGATAACCACTTACTAACTAGTCTAAGCCTGGCTCTTGCTGGACCAACACCTAAACTAGAACTCAACCTGTGTCTCTCCTTAGAATTAAAATCTTGTATAGGGCTGAGACTTCACTCTTTCTTTGGGGCATTAGAGATTTTGAGATGAATGAATATCCCACCAGTTTCTTCTTAGTTTTCACAGTTTCAGCTGCCTTCACACAGCTTCTCAGGAAGAAGGTACCCACTGCTGTCAGCATTCAAATTAACAGGCCTGCTGTCTAACCATTCTGCTATCCTACCTGACAGGGACTGACCTCTCACCCCATACCACTGCCAGCAGCCAAGAAGAAAAGGTGACCACAATCCAGCCATATGATATCTGTGATATGGGACACACACATACTTACAATACACACACATACACAAAAAGTACACATACATACATACACACATGAACACACAATACACACATACAAAGTACACGTACACACATACATGAACACACAATATACACACATACATACAACATCATACTCATACACACACATACAATGCACATATGTACAATACTCTTATAATACACATGCACACACAAATACATGTATAACATGTACACATATATAATACACACATGCATGCAAAGACATACAACACATACATATATAATATACACACATCAATACACACACGTTCAATACACATAACGTACACACAGATACAACTTTTCTGCTCTTCTAGAAAGGTCTGATCTGACACCTGGAAATACCTTCTCAAAAGAAGCACCCCATCCATCCATGACAGGTATGTGCCTATTGCTTATTGGTTGTTTATATAATAAGGGCTAAAGACTTCACTTACTTTCATCATTGCTCTGTTTATCTCTTAATAGCTAAATGAAGTATCATTTTTGAGTTCAGGTTGGGAGTTTTTCTACAGTACCTCATTTTGGTAGGTTGTGAGATGTAAGAGTAAAACATCCCATAGCTCTGTACAAAAATAGAATCCAAATGTGTACATCATGGGAATCTGTTTCTCCCAAATTCTATGAAGAATGTTGCTTTTATCCCAGAAGCAGAACACAGGAGGATGGTGCCAAATGTTGGCTGGTAACTGTGAGAGTGTTTGGAGTTGGAAATTATCATTTTGTAACCACTGGGGCAAAGACCGGCTCAAGCGAGAGGCAGCGATAGATGTGCAGGGGATGCTGGGGAGGAGCAGTCTATGCACATGCTCTGCAAACGTCTCCTTAAAGGGGGGGGATCAAAACGAACATCACAATGAGAGGCAGATGACTCTGCTCCAGATGTGCCTCCAAGGTTAGGCCTGGAATGCATAACCTGCATCTAACCACACAGAAACACCAGACAAACCCGAAAGGAAGAGCATTCTTTAAGGAAGAAGTCGTCTTAACTTCTAAAAAACAGGCCAGCATCTTCAAAGACAAAAGAAAAAAAAAGGTCCAGAAATGTTCCAGATTTGAGAAAACTAAAGAAACACAACACCGCAGTGTCTGGCAAAGGACTGGATTCATCTCTGGGGGAGGAAGAGTGTATAGGACATTATCGGATCAAATGAGAAAAGATAGAATCAGATCAAAGTGTTGTGTCACTGTTCAACAAAATGAAACTGATAAGTATATGGCAGTTAAAAAGGGATCTTTTCTCTTAGGAAAGGTATACTGAGTATCTGGAGATAAAAGGCCATGGCATATAGAACATTTACTGAAACCATTCCGAAGAAAAATATGTGTGTATGTATGCATGTAAGTATGTATTATTAGAGAGGGTGTGAGAGCATGGCAGGGTGAAAACAATCAGCTCAATGAATATTTACCAGAGATGCAGGGAAAATGAGGGAGAGAGGGGAGAGAGGGGAGGGGGGAAGAGAGAGGGACACAGGGAATGAGACAGAGAGAGGAAGGAAGGGAAGGGACAGTGTGTGTGTGTGTGTGTGTGTGTGTGTGTGTGTGTGTGTGTGTGTGAGAGAGAGAGAGAGAGAGAGAGAGAGAGAGAGAGAGAGAGAGAGAGAGAGAGAGACTCCTCCAGGGCAGTGAGGACCAATCACATCTGGTCCTCTGGCCTGCTTTGCTGCTCCCATCCCACCCCCTGACCCCCTGCTGCTCTCCCATAAGACTGCTTGGCAGAATATTTGGTCTTCTCATCTTTTTAATAACCACCTTTAGTAACTGAAACAAAGAACAAACTTTTTATAAAATTTTTGTCTTACCAAAAACAAAACAAACAAACAAAAGCACTCTATAGGGGGGAAGAAACAGAAAACACGAGGCAAAGTGAAATTACAAGTAAATCCTCATCTTTAAATTACCAATGGCAGACAAGACTGGCTGGGAGAATGTTGACCTGCGGTGTGCATGTGTGCACCTGTGCATGGCACAATGCGTGCACTCTTGAGAAAGAGAGAGGTGGGGAGAGAGGAAGAAGGGAGGG